>NW_027468374.1:57500-65000 GCF_041734735.1 Babylonia areolata
TTTAATTGATTTTTTTTTTTTGTTGCTGTTTTTTTTTGTTGTTTGTATTATGAGTGAAACAGTACTTGTCAATGTGTATATTAAGTGACTGAACGAATGAGCCTACTTCTTGTTTTTGACATCACTCTTTTTGTATTTATTGAACATGTGTAGATGGTGAACGTATATAATGTTTCAATGCCCCCAGGGGTCACACGAAATAAACTCCTTGCCTTGTCTTGCCTTGCTTTGCTTATTGTCCCTGCTCGTTGACTGAAAAAGTTAACTCTCTCCATATGAACGGCGAAAGAGACGACGTTAACAGCGGTTTCACGCCAATTACCATCATCAAAATATTGCAAGCGGAAGGCTCTTATACTGAAGAGGTGAATGTTGACAAAGAATACCACAATTCTGACGACAGAAGCTAAAGGTTGGTCATTCAGACACCCACTGGACATCCGAAGGGTCTGTGTAGAGGAGAATTGAGGACTGGTCGTACTGAGTGAGTTAAACCGAACACCCTCTATGTATGTAACAAAAGGGTCTTCGGTCAAAGTCAGCACGGCGCTAAGTTTTCTCTTCTTTGAGTAGGAAGAGTCCTAGCAATTGCCGATTCTTATAATCCATGCTTCACAGTGGAGGGGGGAAAAGGCGAAAAGCTGCTCTGCTTTAACAGAGCACCTCAGTGGTACAATGCTGTATACAACTCATAACTCTCAGCGCATAATATGATAAAATGTCACACACACACACACACACACGCACGCACACACAGACAGACACATACACACACACGTACGCACACACATATACGCACGCATACGCGCGCGCGCAGTGAGTGGCCTTTGCTCAGGAGCTACTACAGTGCTGCAAAATAAAGAGTTGATGTGGGGAAGGACCACAACACCGGAAGTATACCTCCATCATGAATTTAGCATCATTTCTATGTTTCAAAGAAGCCCTTGCGTACTAATTAGAGCATCAATAATAATTCGCATTTATAAAATCCTATAAAACAACAACAAGCAAAACAACAACAACAAAACGAAGTGCACGACAATCATCAGCACGAGCCTATTGAAAGCTTAAAAGTTACAGAGTCTGTTACTGTCATTGGGACAGTGCAATCACATCCACTTCCATCATTAAAGCCAAGCTGCAGAACAAGTGGAAGCAGCAGCATCCATGCCACAACAGAGCAGACCCGTACTACCTGCTGACTCGTCGAGAGCAGGTAGCCATTTTCAGGCTCAGGACAGGCCACAACCGCCTGAAACACCACCTATACACGAAACTCCGTATCGGTGACACAGAGCAGTGCCCCTGCAGATCAGGCAGCCAGACAACAGAACATCTGCTGCAGTCCTGCCCGCTCCACCAAGCGCTCCGAGAGAAACCCTGGCCCGACCCAATCCCAGCGGCCCGGAAGCTGTACGGAGGAGTGGAGGACCTGCAACGTACTGCCGCCTTTGTCGAGTAGACGGGGGAATCCATCTGATAAATGACGAACGAGACAACAACAAACATCCACTGTGTCTTACACTAGGCATGGGGAAGGCGGGGCATGATTTTCTACCTTTCGTCACTTTAACCTTCACTAACCGGAGCCCATTCACATCCGAGCACAGTGAGTGAAATCGGATTAAAGTACATTTCCCAAGGACACCACACCATGCCGAAACGACGCCTCAAACCCTGTTTACTGACCAACGCTGGATCAGAAGTCACCAACGCCTCATGTGAGCACAGCTACTTGAGTGAGGACCACCCTCTCCGCTCCCCCCCACCTATGTTATGCACAGCTACTTGAGTGAGGACCACCCTCTCCGCTCCCCCCCCTTCCCCCCCTATGTTATGCACAGCTACTTGAGTGAGGACCACCCCCTCCACTCCCCCCCCTATGTTATGCACAGCTACTTGAGTGAGGACCACCCCCTCCGCTCCCCCCCCTATGTTATGCACAGCTACTTGAGTGAGGACCACCCTCTCCGCTCCCCCCCCTATGTTATGCACAGCTACTTGAGTGAGGACCACCCTCTCCGCTCCCCCCCCCCCTATGTTATGCACAGCTACTTGAGTGAGGACCACCCCCTCCGCTCCCCCCCCCCATGTTATGCACAGCTACTTGAGTGAGGACCACCCCCTCCGCTCCCCCCCTTCCCCCCCTATGTTATGCACAGCTACTTGAGTGAGGACCACCCTCTCTGCTCCCCCCCCCTATGTTATGCACAGCTACTTGAGTGAGGACCACCCTCTCCCCCCCCTATGTTATGCACAGCTACTTGAGTGAGGACCACCCTCTCCGCTCCCCCCCCCATGTTATGCACAGCTACTTGAGTGAGGACCACCCTCTCCGCTCCCCCCCCCCTATGTTATGCACAGCTACTTGAGTGAGGACCACCCCCTCCGCTCCCCCCCCCATGTTATGCACAGCTACTTGAGTGAGGACCACCCTCTCCGCTCCCCCCCCCTATGTTATGCACAGCTACTTGTGTGAGGACCCCCCCCTCCGCTCCCCCCCCCCCCTATGTTATGCACAGCTACTTGAGTGAGGACCACCCCCTCCGCTCCCCCCCCCCCCCTATGTTATGCACAGCTACTTGAGTGAGGACCACCCTCTCCGCTCCCCCTCCCCCTCCCCCTATGTTATGCACAGCTACTTGAGTGAGGACCACCCCCTCCGCTCCCCCTCCCCCTATGTTATGCACAGCTTCGTTACAGTGGTTTTCGACCACTGACGACCAACATCATCTACATGCTACACGAAACACGAAAATAATGCTTGAATATTCTACAGACAGTCGTATTCTTCTCACTACCTCGGCGTCACATTCTTCTTCTTCTTCTGCGTTCACTCGTATGTAGACGAGTGGGCTTTTACGTGTATGACAGTTTTTACCCCGCCATATAGGCAGCCATACTCCGTTTTCGGGGGTGTGCATGCTGGGTATGTTATTGTTTCCATAACCCACCGAACGCTGACATGGATTACAGGATCTTTAACGTGCGTATTAGATCTTCTGCTTGCATATACACACGAAGGGGGTTCAGGCACTAGCAGGTCTGCACATATGTTGACCTGGGAGATCGTAAAAATCTCCACCCTTTATCCACCAGGCGCCGTCACCGTGATTCGAACCCGGGACCCTCAGATCGACAGTCCAACGCTTTAACCACTCGGCTATTGCGCCCGTCCCTCGGCGTCACCAACTTTTAGCAGTACACTGAAATTGTAATATCCATAATCTGTTACGTCGTGGTTTTTTTAAAATTTTTTCGGCCATTGGGTATTTACCAAACTTCAATGACGCGCTAAGTATACATACGTATTACTGTTTGCCGTTTTTGTCAATCTGATTTATTATTTTCTGGAATGGACTTTGTGGCTTGGCCGTTTAAGGTCAAGATGTTGAAGGCTTGGGTGTTGGTTTTGTGAATGTTTCGTTGCTCGAAAGGGTGAGTCCTAGATTTCATGTTCTGTTTATGCTTCCTTTGAATACACCTTTGCAGTTTACTTCATATGGAGGAGGAATTTTGTTTAATGTCCCATCACACATATCGGTGATTGAAGACATTTTGTTAAAGTATGTATGAATACATTTGAGTATTATCGGTTAGAAGGGGTGGGAGATGTGAATGAATGAAGGGTTGGGGGGAAACTGGGCAAATGAGGGTGAAATGAGGGTGAGATTTGAAAAAAAAATTCTAAATACAATTACAGGAAATTACTTAAAGGACTTTGTAAAAGAGAAGTCGATAAAGTGACAAGCGAAACAACTGATAATGAATGCAAAAAGTCAAAAACATCAACGTTCTCAGTCACTTGTGAAGAAACACTTTCGTGTACATAAGGCTTCATCAAGCCAAGTCAAAAATTATATGCTTAATTGTCAGGTTATTAAAGCATATGCATTTGACATTAGAACACAATACTTGGTCCGTAATGAATTTGATAATAGTCTGAGAGCTAAACTCATACCGTTCTGAAATAAGGTGAGATTTGTTTGAGGATGTTTGGATTATTGTTCTCAGAGATAGCGGGTTGCAATAGTAAAATGGTCTTACTGAATGGAGCTGTGGGTTTATTTCAGGCTGCATAATTTTGAAAACAAGAGAGGCAAGGCCTTCAAGACTCACTTGTGATAAATTAAGTCCCCTAGGATTAATTACAGAGTAATTTCCCTTTTTTACTATCTGCACCAAAACGTTTGCAAAATAAATAAAAATTTCCATGCTTAGCAAAAGAAGTTCCTGTTTGAACAAAAAATGATAATAATGACTCCTCTTGTTCTTGTGTCAGAATAAGAGGTCAAAGTGCCAAGTTTAGAGAATACAAAAAAATATAAATATGACAGTAAATGCAGTTTGCATATAATTAGGCTTCTTTTTTATTTTTTTGTGCCCATCCCAGAGGTGCAATATTGTTTTAAACAAGATGACTGGAAAGAACTGAATTTTTCCTATTTTTATGCCAAATTTGGTGTCAACTGACAAAGTATTTGCAGAGAAAATGTCAATGTTAAAGTTTACCACGGACACACAGACACACACACAGACAGACAACCGAACACCGGGTTAAAACATAGACCCACTTTGTTTCCACAAGTGAGTCAAAAAAGGGGGACACCTATAGCTACATTTGCAAAGTCCAAAGGGGTGCAGCGCGCTTCATCAGAGGGGATTACCGCTCTCGCACATCTGGCAGCATCCAGAGGATACTGCAGAAGCGAGATCTTCCCACCTTACAAGACTACAGAAAGCAGCTCCGCCTGTGTTTCTTCTACAAGGTGGTTGAGGGGGCTGGTGCCGGCCATACCTGCTCAAAATGTTCTGACTCCACAAAAATCAGGCAGACTGATCCACTCCATCAGACAGCCAGGGTTTGTGTCTAGTAACGTCATCGACACGTACATTAGAAACAACGACAGGTGTTTCACTATCACTACCCTGTAAAACGGATCAGTACAAAAACTCTTTCTTCTTCCGTACTGCTGTTGAATGGAACACCCTGGACAACAGTGTCGGTCACACTGAATCGACCGCCAACTTCAAGACGCTGTTAACTAAAAGGCTGGCCACCAACCACCAGTAGGCCAGCTGAGTCCCCCCCCCACCTGCCACCCCCCAACCCCCCCCCCACCCCCGCCATGTCGCTACTAACGCCAGTCATCTGGATTCTGCGACATTAATCTACAGAAACAGAAACAGAAAAGTACAATCTGTTGTTGTGCAGTGGGTTGTTTCACACTCACCCGAATGAATATTCCTCTTCTTCTTCTTCTTCTTCGTTCGTGGGCTGCAGCTCCCACGTTCACTCGCATGTACACGAATGGGCTTTTACGTGAATGACCGTTTTTAACCTGCCATGAAGGCAGCCATACTCCGTTTTCAAGGGTATGCGTGCTGGGTATGTTCTTGTTTCTATCACCCACCGAACACTGACAATAATCACAGGATCTTTAACATGCGTATCAATTTTTATCTTCTGCGTGCGTATGCACACAGAAGTGGTTCAGGCACATGCAGGCCTGCACATATGCTGAACTGGGAGATCGCAAAAAAAAAAAAAAAAAAAAAAAATCTCCACCCTTTACCTACCAGGCGCTGTTACCCAGATTAGAACCTGGGATCTCTCAGATTGAAAGTTCAACGCTTTAACCACTAGGCTATTGCCCCCGTCAAAACGAATATATTAATCGTAAATACATACCTGAATATAGGGCGCTGAGACGGGGCTGACGTGACGAAGTGGGGAGAAAAAAGTATTAATCACTGTTTGTCACAACACATTTCTCTGTGTGAAATTCGGGCTACGCTCCCCGAGGAGCATGTGTCGTTGCAGTGCAGCGCTAAACCTTTCCTTCTGATTATTTTCCAGTCTGTAGATGTATAATTTATGTTTTCCTAGCAAAGTGGATTTTACTACAGAATTTTACCAGATACAACCCTTTCGTTCCTATGGACTCTTTTACATTCGCCAAGTGCATGGTGCATACGGCACCTTCGTTTATCGTTTCATCCGAATGACTAGCGTCCAGACCTACCACTCAAGGTCTAGTAGATGGGAGGGAGGCGGGGGATGGGTGGGGGTTCAGGGGTGGGGAATACAGGCAAGTGTGAGATTCGATCCAGTGTTTCATACGCTGACGCGTCACCACTAGACCACCACTCCCTGACACATGCCCGGGGTTTGAACCTCAGTCGTGTTTTGTTTGATCGGGCTGGTGCTTTTTTTTTTTTTTTTCACCCGCCGTTCGACCACCACTCCATGCTGTGTGTAATAACACACTAAACCCTGATCCACTCTCATCACCCAGCCTCCATCCCATCTCATCCCATCCACTCGCACTGCACGGGACAATCGCCCGTAACAACGTGTCTTTCTGACGATTTCACGTGATACTCAGCGTTTGAAAAGCTGGCTTATAGGTTGTCACTTGACTCTCTCTCTCTCTCTCTCTATATATATATATATATATGTATACATATATACAGAGAGAGAGAGAGAGAGAGAGAGTCTAGATAGAGACAGGCAAACAGATGCAGACAGATGGACAGACAGGCGCCCAGAGAGAGAGAGAGAGAGAGAGAGAGAGAGACAGATAGACAGAGACAGAGACAGACACACACACACACACACACACACAGAGATAAACAAACATGCAGAGGAGGACAAGTAGAGGCAGGGAGAGCACCATGCATCACAATAATCTCCAGAAGGCTTCCCCCCCCCCCCTCGTCCCCCCCCCCCGCCCCCCCCCTACCCCCCCGTGTCCAAAACAAGCTCGTTGTGCTCGACATCGTCGTAAAAAGCAAATCTTCTCCCGCTCATCCTTCACACTACTGCACAGCCCCCCATGTCGCCTGCTGATTGCTGCCACCAAAACCCTTCCACCCACCCACCCATCTCCCACCCTTCCTCTCAGGGGAAAAAAAAACCAAAAAGAAAAAAAAACAAAAAAAAACATCGTAAAGCTCAGCAATCACAGCTCGCAATCATGGAAAGCGATAAAACACCAACAGTGTCAGATTCAGCAAGTTGTTTGATTAAAACTTTTCATGCCACCCTCTCAGAAGCAATGGCCATAACTTCCGGCCCCCATTCAGCCCACTTTGTCAGCTCCCCTCACTGTGAATGCCAGCAACAGGGCCCCTTTTGACTAGAAGACGCCAACCCTTCAACACAAGTCCTGTATGATGAAAGTCGTTCTTCCAACGTTTCGATATTTCTCTCTGACGTTCTCCACCTCGCTCATTCTTCTCTTCAGCCCCACCACGACACGATGTTGGGGGCCGGTTTTCATCGCAAAACATCTTTGTGTGTGTGTGTGTGTGAGGGGGGGGGGGGGGAGGGGGGAGAAGGGTGCTGGTGGTGGTAGTGGTGGTGGTTGTGGGGGGGTGGGGGGGGGCAGGCGGGGATGTTGCTGGAGAAAACGATGGCGGCATTGTTGTATGTTGCTGTTGCCCCCCCACATCCCCCCCCAACCCCCTGCCCCCCCCCGAGTTTCATTTTGCCCA
>NW_027468374.1:65100-85100 GCF_041734735.1 Babylonia areolata
TTGCATTTTCCATTATGTCAAATGTAAATAACAGAAGAAAGTTGTCAAAACCTGATATAGAGCCCCCATGGTTGCAGATGTGGGGGGGATGACATTGTTCACGAAGAAAAAGAGGGCATCTTCAGGACGAAGGTGGATCCGCTTTCTGATGAGAAAGTAGAACTGTCCAACTGTCAGATCTGAAGGAACCAAATACTTCTTCTTGTCCAGGTCTCCCACACGTGCCTTGGGGGCTTTCTCCACAATCACCTGCACATGAATACATATTTTTACACTATGTCTTCACAGTCCTCTACACTGTATGTCTCATTCATTAACAGTCCAAACCTGATTTAAAAAAAAAAAAATTTCCTGAAGTAAAAACACTTCAGTATTTCAAGTAGCTGCAATTTCAGTATGAATACACACCAGGCCATATTAGCAATACAAGACAGAAAAATATTTCATTCCACTCCATGAAATGAAAGCAAATTGATGTTAACTAGTGCAATACTAAAACTGTTACATTCTAACATAAGAGGGTAGAGAGAACCACTAAACCTGTATATGAATGTAGGCTCATGTCTTATAATGATCGATTAACTTATTCCAAATTATTTTACCTTAAGGGAAGAAGGATACGTGGCGATCTCACTGAGACATGTAAACTTTTCAATGGTAATGTTGATGTATCTTGGTATCAGTTCTCCTCTGCACCTCAGTTACAGTTCCACAAGGCATACGGATGGACATTTTTTTGTACAATGTTTAAATACTAACACAAGAAAGTTTTGCTTCAGTAACCAAGTTACGGATGTATGGAATCAACTGCCACTACATTTAGATTTTAAAACAAGCACCATCAACTAACTCATTCAAAAATCAACTGGAAAATTCTACAAAATTCTTAACTATTTTTGGAGAGTTTGATGAATAAGTAAAATGTATTGAAGCGTCAAACCTTGACCAAAAGTCTGTAGCAGAAAGTGTCATGAGATCAAAGAAGGGACTGTTTATGAGCTTCAAAGTTTGTTCATGTCCCAAACCTATTACTACTACCACATATACTTTTACTGCTGGGAGGGGAGCAGGGAGGGTTTCTTATTCTGCAAATGTCGCATTTCATCAGAAACAGGGCTTCATTCAGCATTTTATTTTATAGTCAATAAAATTGTGGACAGTCGTTGGCTTTCAATGCAGGAAAATAAGCATTCTTTCACTGGTAAAGGTCGTATTTTAACCTTAACCCTTGTTTGCATAGATGGTTATATCCAGGTGCTTCACACTGAAACGAACATTTATCAACTGCCACCTTCTCTTAAATTGGATCGTTTTCTGATACTGTTGGAAACTGTGGTTTAAAAAAGAGCTTATAATGCTGCTATCAACCAAAGCGATTCCTCAATCTGTCTAGATCATGCTACGTCATTTTCCAACTGATGTTTCCACATCCGCCATGTGACTTCGTCATTGTTTACAACACAAAACATTCCACTTACTGGCACACGATCAGGATACTTTTTGCGGATCTTCTCTCCTTCAGCACGTCGTTTCTCAAAAGGATGCTCTTCTTTGTACTGCCACTTCATGGTGTATGCGGACACAGCTGTATATATCAAACAAATCTGATGATTTTGTGACTCGCTCGATCGATCTACGTTCTGGTTCGCGAATGAAGATGGCGTAACTGAAGACTGAGCACTAATGTAAACAGAAAAATTCATACGACATCAAAATAGTCCATTACTTTGGTAATTATCGAAATGTTGAAACGATCTTTTGTCATAAGATCTATTCACACAGCAAGTGTACAACTCTAGGTAGTTTCTTTTATTAAATGTATAGTTGGTTTGAAACAAATTTCGGATTGGTATAAAGATTTCAAGTCCATGACGTCACCGACACAGTATCACATGACACACCTGGCCTATTACTCCTCCACTATTTTTAGAATCTGTGTGTGTGTGTGTGTGTGTGTGTGAGACAGACAGACAGACAGACAGAGAGAGAGAGAGAGAGAGAGAGAGAGAGAGAGAGAGAGAGAGAGAGAGAGAGAGCTGAAATGGCCCCTTTTCGTTCTTTTTTGTTGTTGTTGATGCCAAGTTAGCGAAAAATAGATCAAAACCACACACCCCACCCACACACATATTTACATATACATGCATACAGAAAAAAAAAACATGGCCCTGTAAGCTCTCTCACGAAGGCCATGGACAGATCGACACACCCACGCACAGTTTAGTCGGGTGGTGATCAAAATGATAATGCAGCATTAGGTGTGGCGCTGGACAACGGACTTATGAATCGAAACCTAATAAATTTCAAGGGTTAAAAGGTCCCATAGCTTGTTGAGGTCATCGGAACAGTCAGTTCAAATTCGCTGTGTCTGGAGATCGCCACAGGAAGGCTGAGCTTTGTCCTATCATCTGTCAGCTGCTTTAACCTGTTATGTTTCGTGTATTATATTCAGGTGTGTGTGTGTGTGTGTGTGTGTGTGTGTGTGTGTGTGTGTGTGTGTGTGTGTGTGTGTGTGTGTCAGTGTGTGTGCCGTGTAGGTGTGTTTTCTTCAGTTTAACGTCTATTCACTATAAATGTTTTTAGACGGAAAGGAGTAAAGTAGTGTATAAAGGAAAGGGAATGCATGTGAATATTAGTGGAAAAAAAGAAAGAAAAAAGTTCCTGTTATGTATCACAGGAAAAGTATATTATAAGAAAAAGTCTAAAGAGGTTGTGGTGTGTATTGAATGAGTTGTCATGGGAACTGAGGAGAATATGTATATGCATATCAACAAGTATTAACCTACAACAATGTAAATATAAATAACAGTATTAAATATAATACATCAAAGGAGGATACCAACTGGACTGGAGTTTAAAATTTCTGAAAACATTCAAATAATCATTCAAAATCTTTTCAGTGGCTAATGAAATATTGAAAGAAAACTCATCAACTATGAAGTAACTGTCTTATGCTCGGACAATGAATGAGTAGATGGCTTACAGTTATTTGCTTACCGCATATACATTTTATATTTTTAGAAAATTTTGTAGGTGTGTGTCAGTGTGTGTGTGTGCAAAGTAGACTGGAAAAGCATGTATATTATTCTCTTCTTTAAAAAATTTTCAATATTTATCTGTTTACGATACAAACTAAACTGACAAAAATCGAAATTAAAAAGTTAGCTAAGTGCACACAATTACCGTTGAGTGGGAAAGTAAATGGACGCGTGGAGGACAAAAGAGTGAGTCACTTAAAGTGAACTCAGTGATGGCGATCGAATCTGCCACAACAAAATGAAGCTATTGTTGTAAGTTAGGGTAGGTATGGGTAATTGCGAACGATGCAGTCGAAGCGACCAGTGTGTACTGCCTAAAGATAGTATGTCTTATGACCGTGCAGTCAAACGTAGCTGTTCTTTTGTCACGGATTTTTGAAGGCTCAGTTTCTCCGACTGGTTGCACCAGGAAACTTCGTCTGCTGAGCATTCTTTTCAACGTTTTGTCGACGTCAGTTTGAAATAGCAAGGGTGCCTGATGGTAAATGCGAACGGGGCAAATGTAATTGCGAACGATGGCGTTGGGTACACTGTCACAGTGTCAGTAGTAGACAACTGATTAATACACTGAGATCGAAGCAGGTCTTTAACTCATGATAACATATTATTCAGTCAGTTAGTGGAACACTGATCCCACTACAGACTGTTGAATTCGGTTAGTTTTGATCACACACTGATGCACACCGTCAAACACACAAACTTGGGCAGCCCGGATTCACGTCAAAATACTCCTATGGTCTAATTGCAAACGACAATATTTTGCAAATTCCTCAGCCGGTTAAATCTGACGTTCTGATCTGTCACCAATATGCTTTCAGTTAAATTCTCCGGCCCCGCCAGCCGGCACTGCAGTGGTAATGCACATCAGTTCAACTGACGTGATATATCCGATAAAATATATTTTATACTGTGTCAAAGTTCAAGTCAGTCCTACAACTTGCCGCGTTCCCTTAATTGATTTTAGGATTTTGAGAGCGGTACACTGGCGTTTCAAGTGTAACCTTGGTCGGCAGTGGTGCGCGACTGAAGAGAATTAAGAAATAGGGCGGAAATAATATACAGAAATAGCGGATATGTTTGACTGGCCCGGCCGGTTCTTCAAGTTGAATTTATTGCGGGGAAAAGGTCGAAGCTGACGTTAAATTGTAAAATACATTTAACCGTGTTAAGAACGCTTCGAAATGGGGCGGTAGGCCAATCATTCGCAATTACACGCTGTTCGCAATTACCCATACATACCCAATAGCCTGGGTTAACTAGTCAGTCAGTCATCACGGTAGCATTGTACGTACTTTCAAACACGGTCTTCCTTACGACGGTACGTTATTCAATCTCTTTTACAGTGTCTTCTTGTCAGTATCTACTGTTTCTGCCTCACGTGTTTGTTTTTTTTCTCCTTCGTCTCCCCTGTGTTCATGTACCCATGCATTCTGTCTGTCTTCTCTTGTCAGTCTCTCCACTGTGTCTGCCGGGTCCGTCTCACTTAATAATGCTTCTCCCTGTCTCCACGGGCCCCATCTGCATGGGTTTCTTCCGTATCACTGAGTCTCCACAGTCTGTGTCTCAGTTTGGCCCGCTCTTTTTCAACTGACCCCCCATGTCAGTCTTTGATTCCGTCTTGTTTCACCGTCTGCCTCGGCTGTCTCAGGCTGCCACCTCCTCCTTCCACGTCCATTTCAAGGAAAGGCAGTAAATCAAAATAGCGTCATCATAACATTTCTTTTTGGATAGCCTCCCCTATATGCACTTCAGCTGCACACCCATTTGTAATTGCATGATCATATATTTTTTTTATATGTCTTTTTCTCACCTGTATATATCAAACCAATTCCAGTATTACTGGCAAATGGGTGCTAAAATAACAAATTATTGTGTATTTTATTTTGTTACACCATGTCATTGTGTTATTGCTATGTTCCAGCTCTAGTAACCCCTCAGTTCCCAGTTCAGGCTCAACTAGTCAGATACATGAGCCGAACATGTCACTTCACTCACAATTATTGTAAATCTAAGTTGCGATATGCCCATTTGTCTATGGAGTATTGTTTTTGCTATTCTTATTGCATTGCATCAGACTGATGATTACATTTGGCATTTTATTTCATTTTTTTCCCCATTTGTATTATCCCCCCTTTTCTCTCTTTTGTTTAAAATATCTTCGCTCTTCCTCTGTGGCCGTCATCCTGTTTTTGTCGTGTTTCCTTGTTTCTCTGTGACTCAAAAGAGTTGATGGGAATAATAAACTCAAACACATATTCTTCATTGAGAGTATGGGTGTGCACACACCTACGACTCCGTGACGTACGGGAGCGTGTCGATACTCCCCCGTGTCGATACCACTGACCTTTTAAATACGATCTCGATGGTCGATACTCCCCTGTGTCAATACTCCCCCGTGTCGATACTCCCCGTGTCGATATTCCCCCGTACACACGTGTGTGTGTGTGTGTGTGTGTGTCTGTGTGTTGTTGTTGTTGTCTTCTTCTTCTTCTTCAGTTGAGCGTCTTTTAACCATAAGTGTCATTTCACAAAGATAGGGGGAAAAAGACGGCTACTGGTGAGGGAAAAGTAACTGTTCATGTGTGTGTGTGTGTGTGTGTGTGTGTGTGTGTCTGCTGGATACATATAATTGGTGAAATTTTGCTTAAAAATTGAGATTACAATAAAACATCCTTAGAACGAAATGCTAATGATAATAGTAAGCGAACTTGACTAATCAACAAAGATTTGAATCGGTATGATTAAGCACTAATAACCAATATAATGTAATGTGATTAGCAACATATAAACAGGTAAAAAAAAAAAGAAGAATTGTATGATTTATTTACGGCATATGGTTTTGAGGGGTGAGGTTATGCGTCAGTGTTTGCATAAATTGTTCATGTTTTCGATTTTTTTTATTGATTGTTTTCACACACACACACACACACACACACAGAGCGTTTTGCCGCTGTAAGATTTAGCACTGATAATTCATGTTACATAATTTGTAATACATAAAATAAAGAAGGCAATTAATCAGTTGTGTGTAGCAATTACCGCTCGTTGCATTAAAAAACACACACACATATATTTTCGTTTCATTTTTATTGATTATTTTCACACACACACACACACACACACACACGGCGCGTGTGCATACACTGTCAGTGTTGGACCTCGATATATTATCACCAACCAGTAAAGTTTACCCCCCCTCCCCCACACCCCTTCCCCTCGGCCCCCCATTCTTTGGCCAAGCCGCCGCACTATGCTTTGATCCCGCTGCCTGAAACAAATTTCCAACCTTTTATGGGCCACTTTTATGGCCTTTTTATGGCCCCATCTTGGAGCGCCCCACCCCAGATGCAGATGTGAAGGGGCCGGGGAGACGTCACACATAAGACAAAGACCCACATTTAAGAACACACACACGCACACACACACGGACCATCTAACGCCTCCCCTCCCACCCATTCCCATCGCCCACATACACACCCACCACCCACATTCACATACATAATTCAAATGCACGTGCTAGCATACACATCCCCCTATCCTACTCTCATATCTTTCCATTTCCCAGCCCAGTCCTACTCTCTTATCACTGCTACTCCCCCTTCCAACTGTCCCCAGTGCACACCCTCCTACTCTCATTACTTGACATATTCCATCTGACCTAGCAGACACTCCACTCAAGAAAAAAAAAAAATTAAAAAGGGAAGAAAGACCACACATTTTCCTCCAAAGAACAGAGGATTAGAGTTGTTGGGTGTGATCCCCGCAGAGATCGCCCTAACTCAAAGCTAGTTTTTGCAGACATTTTCTCGCTACTATGCCACCCAACCAAACTAAAATACTCATAATGTCCTGGTGTAACCACTTTAGCAAATTTTAGCGTATTTCATATTTCAATTCTTTTCACTTCCCGAGTTTCTACTTCCATACCAACGATACTAAAGCCCTCTATTCATTTCATACAACGTTCTTGCATAATTTGATATGGCATGATTACCATATTTTCTTGGTTTTTCATCCTTTTACAAAAGCAAATCTTACATAATTATCTCACAAACACAAGACGTTACATGACAAAAAGATAAGGTGTGATACATCACTAAAGTTTCTCAGCTGCTCTCAGCCTGTATACTCATTAGCAAACAATGCTTTACCATCGTGTCAAACTGCATGTGAAGTGGAGAAATCAAAGGATTATGTTGTTTGGGTAAAAAAGCCAATGGGTTTAGTAGGAAATTACTGCCCTTTGATTAACAGAGGGAACATCCGCCTTCACTACCCTTTGTGCCGATATTCAACAATCAACTGATTCATATCCGTCCGTCACCACCCCACATTCCTATCTTTCTCTGTCTTATTCATCATCAAGATCAAAATATAATCTGCTCAGTCTTTAGGATAGCGTCTTATCCTGCACGGAATTAAACATATCTAATCGTCAGTGGCATAAAAAGACGTACATACATAAATAAACAAATATAAATCTATTTCCATCCATCCCTCACTCCTCTCTTGGTGTGTGTGTGTGTGTGTGTGTGTGTGTGTGTGTGTGTGTGTGTGTGTGTGTGCCGAGAGAGAGGGAGGAATGGAGAGAGATATCTATGTATTCATTTGGTGCACGCGCGTGCGCGCACGTGTGTGTGTGTGTGTGTGTGTTGAAGTCACTTATTCAATCCAGTGCATGACAGGACGTTATCCTTAACCCTTTCGCTGCCAGGAAAATAAAATTTAAGTGAAATCTATTTGCCAGGGGTTTTTTCCACAAAAAATGGGTATAAATTTTCAAAAAATTCTCTGCTCTTTGTTATTGGAGAAAGACCCATAGAAGTATATATTTTCTGAAAGTGAAATGAATAAAGAATACAAAACACGTGATGTTTTCCCATTTTATGTATTTTTAGTGACATGCTGTTTTGAAATCAGTTGTTTTTTTTGTCACATTTTCAACTTGTTCATTACAAACATTAGTCAGGTAATTTGCACTAAAATATATTTTCTGGACAAATGGATATCTGCACACACAAAATCATACTAGAACAACCACAATATAAAACGAGAGAGGAAAGGCCTTCAAGATTCACTTTGATACACTTTAAAAAAATATATATAATCGTTAAAATGTGTTCTGTATTTGTTATTATAAAGCTTCGGGTTAAACCCTAAAGCAGTGGTGGCCCCATGATCCTGGATCCTGCTGGTGGTGTCCTGCTCGGCTCTGGTTATGACCCCAGTCATGGCGCTGTACCTCAATGGTCCGCCTGAAAACAAGGAAACTCAAGGCATTCGCGCCGCAGTTATTTGTTCTTCACAATCCACACACACACACACACACACACACACACACACACACACACACACACTGCATCCATACTGTGCAGTGTGTTAGGGTTAGGAAGGGTTAGGGTTAAGCTCAACACCATGCTGAACTCGGTGCACACATCCACTCAGGGCAACCATCCAGGGAGAGACAGACAAATGGACGGACACACACGCGCACACGCACACACACACACACTGGGACAGACAAGACAGAAAGATAATGGAGAGATAAGGGAGGGTCAACTTAGCTTTTTCAGAGGCCTCTTGAAGTCCTGTGGCATGTTTGTCGACGTCACAGATCCCTGATAACATGACCACATACAAATGGTCAGATACATTTGAAACAGTCTGTCAATCAAAGTATTTAAACATTGTATCAGGGCTTTCTGGGATCTTGGGAAAGGGAGAGGTTGTTTTTTTTTTCAAATAAAAACATATCAAATGAAGCCAATGGTTGAGTTTACAAAACAAGTTATGCTGAAACATTATTGGTACACAGTGCTGCATATTTGATCATTTTGACAACATCCAATATGCACACATCCACTCAGGGCAACCATCCAGGGAGAAAGACAAATGGACACACACACACACACACACACACACACACACACACACACACACACACACACACACCTCTGTCCCTCTGGACATAAATTTTTTTCATCATTAACATCTGACACATACTTCATTTCAATAGTTAAACCCACTTAATTTCGTTTTTGACAGTTTCAAGGAAAAACCTGCCAAAAATTATACCTATCAATCTTACTTAACAATTTAATTCCTTTTATTTTGCCAAGATAAATATCCATTGGTTTAAAAAAATCTTACATAAACATTCTAAACATTTTCAACTTTTCTGTAATCTCCCACCATTCTATTCCATATATAGAATCTGCCAAAGTTGGGCCAAAATCCTCAAATTTTGTTTACAAAAGATTCAGGCCATGCTTTATCCCAGTTTCATTTTCTAAATTAGTTACACACTTGTACAATGAGTTCTTGCTCACTGCCTGCCAGACATTTAAGGTCATCTGCAAAGTGTGTGTTTGTGGTGGTGGTTCTTCCAATGCTGACTGCTCGTGAGTCACTCAAGTTAGTCAAAGCTATCTTACACTTACTGAAATCCACATGATTTTTAGTCAAAGTACAGTCCAATTTTGTTAGGAATACCTCACCTGTTCGTGTCGGTGGCCCCATGTGTCTGGAACCCACTGGCTGTGGCGTCCTGGGTGCTGGCATTGGCAGCGTCCTCCCCGATGCTGGTGTAGGCGTCCTCTGTCCCCCTAGACATACATTTTTTCGTCAGTAACATTTATGACTGATAAATTTCAATAGTTAAACGCTCTTACTTTCAGTTTTTGACAGTTTTAAGGAGAAAAGAGCCAAAAATGACACCTATAATTACCTAACATTTCAACTTCGTTTATTTTACAAAAATAAATATGCGTAGTTTGAAAAAATCTGAAAACTGATTAATCTGCTTTGATTCTTTGGGATTTAAATTCCTACCATTTTCATCTACATTGTAATCTCCCACCATTCTCTTCCATTTTTAGAATCCACAAAAGGCAACACAAAATCCTAGAAATTTGTTTACAAAAGATTCAGGTGATGTTTTAACCAAGTTTCATTTTTTAAGT
Source organism: Babylonia areolata (assembly GCF_041734735.1). Taxonomy (NCBI): domain Eukaryota; kingdom Metazoa; phylum Mollusca; class Gastropoda; order Neogastropoda; family Buccinidae; genus Babylonia; species Babylonia areolata. Next base: position 75,098 of record NW_027468374.1, read on the forward strand.
AATTCACCAATATTTAAATGATGTGTTCTTGCTCACTGCGTGCCAGACATTTTAGGTCATCTGCAAAGCCTGTCTTTGTGGTGGTTCTTCCAATGCTGACTGCTGACATGATCTTCAAATGAGTCAATCAAAGCTATGTTACACTTCCTGAAATCCACATGATTTCTAGTTTAAGTACAGTCTGACTTTGATAGGAATATCTCACATGTCGCCGTCGGTGGCTCCATCTTTCTCGAACTGACTGGCAGTGGCGTCCTGGGTGCTGGCATCGGCAGCATCCTCCCCAGTGCTGGCATTGGCGTCCTCTGTCTGGACATATATTTTTTCATCAGTAACATTTATGACTGATAATTAATTTACTTACTTTCAGTTTTTGACAGTTTCAGGAATATTCTATGAATATCTATCAATTCAACTTCTTTTATTTTACAAAAATTAATGAACATGCGTAGTTTGAAAAAATCTGAAAACCGACTGATCTGCTTTGATACTTTTAGATTCAAATTCTTAACATTTTCATCTCCCACCATTCTATTCCATTTTTTAGAATCCACCAAAGATAACACAAAATCCTCAAAATTTGTTGACAAAAGATTCCCATAATGCTTGATCGAAGTTTCATTTTCTAAATTAGTTACAGACACTTGTACGACGAGTTCTTGCTCATTGCTTGCCAAACATTTAAGGTCATCTGCAAAGCCTGTCTTTGCGGCGGTGGTTCTTCTAATGCCCACTGCTGACATGATCTTCAAGTAAATCAGTCAAAGCTAGGTTACACTTACTGAAATCCACTCGATTTTTAGTCGAGTACAGTCTGATTTTGATAGGAATACCTCACCTGTTGGTGTCGGTGGCCCCATCTGTCAGGAACCCACTGGAAGCGGCGTCCTGGGCGCTGGCATAAGCAGCGTCTTCCCTGATGCCGATGTAGGCATCCTCTGTCCCCCTAGACATATATTGTTTCGTCAGTAACATTTATGAGTGATAATTTTAATACTAAAACGCACTTTCAGTTTTTGACAGTTTTAAGGAAAAAAGAGCCAAAAATGGCACCTATAATTATCTAACAATTCAACTCGTTTTATTTTACCAAAATAAATGTGTAGTTTGAAAAAATCTGATAACTGATTAATCTGCTTTGATTCTTTTTGATTTAAATCCTAACATTTTCATCAACATTGTAATCTCCCACCATTCTATTCCATTTTATAGAATCCACCAAAGTTGTCAAAAAATCCTAAAAAAAAATTTGTTCACAAAATATTCAGGTCATGCTTTATCCAAACTTCATTTTCTAAATTAGTTAACACACACTTGTATGATGAGTTCTTGCTCACTGCCTGCCAGACATTTAAGGTCATCTGCAAAGCCAGTGTTTGTGGTGGTGGTTCTTCCAATGCTGACTGCTGACATGATCTTCAAGTGAGTCAGCCAAAGCTATGTTACACTTCCAGAAATCCACATGATTTCTAGTTTTAAGTACAGTCTGATTTTGACAGGAATATCTCACCTGTCAGCGTCGGTGGCTCCATCTGTCTTGAACCCACTGGCAGCGGTAGCGTCCTCCCCAGTGCTGGCGTTGGCACCCTCTGTCCCCCTGGACATATATTTTTTGTCATTGACACTTATGATAGATACTTATTTTAATAGTAACACAACTTCGCTTTTGACAGTTTCAAAAAAAAGAAAAAAAAAAAAAAGAGCCAAAAGTGATACCTATAAATTTTTAACAATCCAAATCCTTTAACTTTGCCAAGATAAACAATTATTCACAGTTTGAAAAAATCTAAAAATTGATTGATCTGCTTTGGTGTTTTCTGGATCTAAATTGTTAATTTCATCTGCATTGTTGTCTCCCACCATTCTATTCCACTTTTTACAATCCAAGGTGTCACAAATTCCTGAATATTTGTTTACAAAAGATTTAGATTGTTTTATCCGAGTTTCATTTTCTTAAAGTTACAGGCATCTATAAAATGAGTTCCTGCTCACTGCCTGCCACACATTAACTGTCATCTGCAAAGCCTAAGCCTAATATGATTTCTATTCAGTGAATATATTTTGCCCTGGCCAAGTCCTTCCGTGTGTACAAATACCAGTAGGGTTGTTTCATGGGCTACCATGCCATGTTTGTGCACTGGCACTACCTGCAACTTACATATTTTCATTCCGAGTTTGTAAATGTACAAAGAAAGCCAGTATTTCCTGTACTTGTATGATTTTATGTTGTGTAATACGTGTTTATAATCTGAAAGTGAGTGTGTTTTTTTTAAATATCATGTGTATCCATATTTATTCTACCAATATCAAATAATTGTACTGTCACATCAAAGCCAAGGATGTGAGAAAAAAAACCATGCCAAATATCTTTCAGATATCTCAATAACTGAATGAGCAGTGAACTGTTCAGTGAACATACCAAGGAAAGCAGTATTTTGCCCTGGCACGCAGTAATACCAGTAGGGTCTTTTCATGGGTTACCATGCCAAGTTTGTGTACTGGCACTAACACTGAGTGATGTATTTTCATTCTCAGTAAATGTAAAAGAAAACCCATTTCTCCAGTACGTTTGATGTTTTATGGTCAGGAATGTGTGAGTGTATGTTCCGAAAGTGTGTTGTTTTTAAAATATACATTACCAAGGATAACACAAAAACTGGAAATATCATAACATAATGCTGTCACTTCACTGCCAAGGGTATGAGGGAAAAAAAACATGCCAAAAATCTTTGAGATACCCCTATAAATGAATGAGCAGTGAAAACTTTGGTGAACCTACCCCAAAAAAGCTAAATTTAGGCCTGGCACACAGCAATCCAAAAAGGAAATTTTCTATCTGGCAGAAATGTCAGACCCCTGCCGCAGTCTGCACTAGTTGGCTCACGGTTAAGTATGTGTAATTAAAAGGGTTATTTACTGTGGCAGTGAAGGGGTTAAGTACAGTCTGATTTTGATAGGAGTGCCTGTCTTGTCTGTCTTTACATCTAGTCAAGGCACAAGACCTGATTTTGACAGCAGTCCCTCACCCTAAAGTAGTGGTGGCCCCATGTTCCTGGATCCCGCAGGCGGTGTCCTGCTCAGCCCTGGTGTTTCTCAAGTCGCGCTGTCCTCAGTGGGCTGCCTGAAAACTAGGAAACTCAGGGCATTCGTGCCACACTTATTTGTTCTTCACAATCCACACACACACACACACACACAAACACACACACTGCATCCATACTGTGCAGTGTGTTAGGGTTAGGAAGGGTTAGGGTTAAGCTCAACACCATGCTGAACTCGGTGCACACATCCACTCAGGGCAACCATCCAGGGAGAAAGACAAATGGACGGACAGACACACACACACACACACGCGCACACACACACACACACACACACACACACACACACACGCATGGACAGACAAGACAAGATAGAGACAGACAGACAGAATGGAGAGATAAGGGGGGAAGGGTTGACTTAGCTTTTTCAGAGGCCTCATGAAGTCCCTTGTTCATGTCACAGATCCCTGATAACATGCCCACATACAAATGGTCAAATACATTTAAGACTGTCAAATTATTTAAACATGAATGGTGTCAGGGCTTTCTGGGATCTTGGGAAAGGGAGAGGGGCTTTTTGCAAGCAAAAATATATCAAATAAAGCCAATGGTTGAGCTTACAAAACAATAGTTATGCTAAAACATTATTGGTACACAGTGCTGCATATTGGATCATTTTGACAACTAGTGCATCATTTTTATAAATGTCTTCTAGTAACAGTTGACGTTTATCATTGCATTTGCTAGCATTCATTATTAACATTTCCTGATATATTTGTTTTCTCTAGAGACTTCATTCACTTTTGATTTTCATCCCACAGAGGTTGCAAGCATCACTAAATTGCAAATGTCTCCATCACACCAGTTGCATTCCATGGCGAACTGGTCACTAACATAGCTTAGCAAGGAGTTCACAGGTCCGTATCACTGTCCTTAGCACCCATTTCTGTATTTGGCGACTTATTTCTTGCTGTTCATCATCAGGAAGTGCCATGGCAGAATCACGACATTTCCTTCTGATTCAGCGTTTTAAGATGTAAGTATGCATGTTGTTTCATTTTTTTTTTAATGGATTACATACACTTGTATCACGAGTTCCTGTTGGCTACCTGCCAGAAATTTAATGTCATCTGCAGAGCCTACGTTTGTGCTGGTTCTTCCCATGCTGACCGATATAATTTTCAAGTGAGTCAAAGCTATGTTACACTTCCTGAAATCCACATCATTTCTGGTTAAAGTATAGTCTCATTTAGATAGTAATGCCTCACCTGTCGGCGTCGGAGGCTCCATCTGTCTCGAACCCACTGGCAGCGGTGGTGTCGTGTCGACGACCTCTGTCCCTCTTCACATAAATTTTTTCATCGTTAACATCTGACACATACTTCATTTCAATAGTTAAACGCACTTAATTTCGTTTTTGACAGTTTCAAGGAAAAACCTGCCAAAAATTATACCTATCAATCTTACTTCACAATTTAATTCCTTTTATTTTGCCAAGATAAATATCCATTGGTTTAAAAAATCTTACATAAACATTCTAAACATTTTCAACTTTTCTGTAATCTCCCACCATTCTATTCCATATATAGAATCTGCCAAAGTTGGGTCAAAATCCTCAAATTTTGTTCACAAAAGATTCAGGTCATGCTTTATCCCAGTTTCATTTTCTAAATTAGTTACACACTTGTACAATGAGTTCTTGCTCACTGCCTGCCAGACATTTAAGGTCATCTGCAAAGTGTGTGTTTGTGGTGGTGGTTCTTCCAATGCTGACTGCTCGTGAGTCACTCAAGTTAGTCAAAGCTATCTTACACTTACTGAAATCCACATGATTTTTAGTCAAAGTACAGTCCAATTTTGATAGGAATACCTCACCTGTTGGTGTCGGTGGCCCCATGTGTCTGGAACCCACTGGCTGTGGCGTCCTGGGTGCTGGCATTGGCAGCGTCCTCCCCGATGCTGGTGTAGGCGTCCTCTGTCCCCCTAGACATACATTTTTTTGTCAGTAACATTTATGACTGATAAATTTCAATAGTTAAACGCTCTTACTTTCAGTTTTTGACAGTTTTAAGGAGAAAAGAGCCAAAAATGACACCTATAATTACCTAACATTTCAACTTCGTTTATTTTACAAAAATAAATATGCGTAGTTTGAAAAAAATCTGAAAACTGATTAATCTGCTTTGATTCTTTGGGATTTAAATTCCTACCATTTTCATCTACATTGTAATCTCCCACCATTCTCTTCCATTTTTAGAATCCACAAAAGGCAACACAAAATCCTAGAAATTTGTTTACAAAAGATTCAGGTGATGTTTCAACCAAGTTTCATTTTTTAAGTAATTCACCAATATTTAAATGATGTGTTCTTGCTCACTGCGTGCCAGACATTTTAGGTCATCTGCAAAGCCTGTCTTTGTGGTGGTTCTTCCAATGCTGACTGCTGACATGATCTTCAAATGAGTCAATCAAAGCTATGTTACACTTCCTGAAATCCACATGATTTCTAGTTTAAGTACAGTCTGACTTTGATAGGAATATCTCACATGTCGCCGTCGGTGGCTCCATCTTTCTCGAACTGACTGGCAGTGGCGTCCTGGGTGCTGGCATCGGCAGCATCCTCCCCAGTGCTGGCATTGGCGTCCTCTGTCTGGACATATATTTTTTCATCAGTAACATTTATGACTGATAATTAATTTACTTACTTTCAGTTTTTGACAGTTTCAGGAATATTCTATGAATATCTATCAATTCAACTTCTTTTATTTTACAAAAATTAATGAACATGCGTAGTTTGAAAAAATCTGAAAACCGACTGATCTGCTTTGATACTTTTAGATTCAAATTCTTAACATTTTCATCTCCCACCATTCTATTCCATTTTTTAGAATCCACCAAAGATAACACAAAATCCTCAAAATTTGTTGACAAAAGATTCCCATAATGCTTGATCGAAGTTTCATTTTCTAAATTAGTTACAGACACTTGTACGACGAGTTCTTGCTCATTGCTTGCCAAACATTTAAGGTCATCTGCAAAGCCTGTCTTTGCGGCGGTGGTTCTTCTAATGCCCACTGCTGACATGATCTTCAAGTAAATCAGTCAAAGCTAGGTTACACTTACTGAAATCCACTCGATTTTTAGTCGAGTACAGTCTGATTTTGATAGGAATACCTCACCTGTTGGTGTCGGTGGCCCCATCTGTCAGGAACCCACTGGAAGCGGCGTCCTGGGCGCTGGCATAAGCAGCGTCTTCCCTGATGCCGATGTAGGCATCCTCTGTCCCCCTAGACATATATTGTTTCGTCAGTAACATTTATGAGTGATAATTTTAATACTAAAACGCACTTTCAGTTTTTGACAGTTTTAAGGAAAAAAGAGCCAAAAATGGCACCTATAATTATCTAACAATTCAACTCGTTTTATTTTACCAAAATAAATGTGTAGTTTGAAAAAATCTGATAACTGATTAATCTGCTTTGATTCTTTTTGATTTAAATCCTAACATTTTCATCAACATTGTAATCTCCCACCATTCTATTCCATTTTATAGAATCCACCAAAGTTGTCAAAAAATCCTAAAAAAAAATTTGTTCACAAAATATTCAGGTCATGCTTTATCCAAACTTCATTTTCTAAATTAGTTAACACACACTTGTATGATGAGTTCTTGCTCACTGCCTGCCAGACATTTAAGGTCATCTGCAAAGCCAGTGTTTGTGGTGGTGGTTCTTCCAATGCTGACTGCTGACATGATCTTCAAGTGAGTCAGCCAAAGCTATGTTACACTTCCAGAAATCCACATGATTTCTAGTTTTAAGTACAGTCTGATTTTGACAGGAATATCTCACCTGTCAGCGTCGGTGGCTCCATCTGTCTTGAACCCACTGGCAGCGGTAGCGTCCTCCCCAGTGCTGGCGTTGGCACCCTCTGTCCCCCTGGACATATATTTTTTGTCATTGACACTTATGATAGATACTTATTTTAATAGTAACACAACTTCGCTTTTGACAGTTTCAAAAAAAAGAAAAAAAAAAAAAAGAGCCAAAAGTGATACCTATAAATTTTTAACAATCCAAATCCTTTAACTTTGCCAAGATAAACAATTATTCACAGTTTGAAAAAATCTAAAAATTGATTGATCTGCTTTGGTGTTTTCTGGATCTAAATTGTTAATTTCATCTGCATTGTTGTCTCCCACCATTCTATTCCACTTTTTACAATCCAAGGTGTCACAAATTCCTGAATATTTGTTTACAAAAGATTTAGATTGTTTTATCCGAGTTTCATTTTCTTAAAGTTACAGGCATCTATAAAATGAGTTCCTGCTCACTGCCTGCCACACATTAACTGTCATCTGCAAAGCCTAAGCCTAATATGATTTCTATTCAGTGAATATATTTTGCCCTGGCCAAGTCCTTCCGTGTGTACAAATACCAGTAGGGTTGTTTCATGGGCTACCATGCCATGTTTGTGCACTGGCACTACCTGCAACTTACATATTTTCATTCCGAGTTTGTAAATGTACAAAGAAAGCCAGTATTTCCTGTACTTGTATGATTTTATGTTGTGTAATACGTGTTTATAATCTGAAAGTGAGTGTGTTTTTTTTAAATATCATGTGTATCCATATTTATTCTACCAATATCAAATAATTGTACTGTCACATCAAAGCCAAGGATGTGAGAAAAAAAACCATGCCAAATATCTTTCAGATATCTCAATAACTGAATGAGCAGTGAACTGTTCAGTGAACATACCAAGGAAAGCAGTATTTTGCCCTGGCACGCAGTAATACCAGTAGGGTCTTTTCATGGGTTACCATGCCAAGTTTGTGTACTGGCACTAACACTGAGTGATGTATTTTCATTCTCAGTAAATGTAAAAGAAAACCCATTTCTCCAGTACGTTTGATGTTTTATGGTCAGGAATGTGTGAGTGTATGTTCCGAAAGTGTGTTGTTTTTAAAATATACATTACCAAGGATAACACAAAAACTGGAAATATCATAACATAATGCTGTCACTTCACTGCCAAGGGTATGAGGGAAAAAAAACATGCCAAAAATCTTTGAGATACCCCTATAAATGAATGAGCAGTGAAAACTTTGGTGAACCTACCCCAAAAAAGCTAAATTTAGGCCTGGCACACAGCAATCCAAAAAGGAAATTTTCTATCTGGCAGAAATGTCAGACCCCTGCCGCAGTCTGCACTAGTTGGCTCACGGTTAAGTATGTGTAATTAAAAGGGTTATTTACTGTGGCAGTGAAGGGGTTAAGTACAGTCTGATTTTGATAGGAGTGCCTGTCTTGTCTGTCTTTACATCTAGTCAAGGCACAAGACCTGATTTTGACAGCAGTCCCTCACCCTAAAGTAGTGGTGGCCCCATGTTCCTGGATCCCGCAGGCGGTGTCCTGCTCAGCCCTGGTGTTTCTCAAGTCGCGCTGTCCTCAGTGGGCTGCCTGAAAACTAGGAAACTCAGGGCATTCGTGCCACACTTATTTGTTCTTCACAATCCACACACACACACACACACACAAACACACACACTGCATCCATACTGTGCAGTGTGTTAGGGTTAGGAAGGGTTAGGGTTAAGCTCAACACCATGCTGAACTCGGTGCACACATCCACTCAGGGCAACCATCCAGGGAGAAAGACAAATGGACGGACAGACACACACACACACACACACGCACACACACACACACACACACACACACACACACACACACACACACACACACACACACGCATGGACAGACAAGACAAGATAGAGACAGACAGACAGAATGGAGAGATAAGGGGGGAAGGGTTGACTTAGCTTTTTCAGAGGCCTCATGAAGTCCCTTGTTCATGTCACAGATCCCTGATAACATGCCCACATACAAATGGTCAAATACATTTAAGACTGTCAAATTATTTAAACATGAATGGTGTCAGGGCTTTCTGGGATCTTGGGAAAGGGAGAGGGGCTTTTTGCAAGCAAAAATATATCAAATAAAGCCAATGGTTGAGCTTACAAAACAATAGTTATGCTAAAACATTATTGGTACACAGTGCTGCATATTGGATCATTTTGACAACTAGTGCATCATTTTTATAAATGTCTTCTAGTAACAGTTGACGTTTATCATTGCATTTGCTAGCATTCATTATTAACATTTCCTGATATATTTGTTTTCTCTAGAGACTTCATTCACTTTTGATTTTCATCCCACAGAGGTTGCAAGCATCACTAAATTGCAAATGTCTCCATCACACCAGTTGCATTCCATGGCGAACTGGTCACTAACATAGCTTAGCAAGGAGTTCACAGGTCCGTATCACTGTCCTTAGCACCCATTTCTGTATTTGGCGACTTATTTCTTGCTGTTCATCATCAGGAAGTGCCATGGCAGAATCACGACATTTCCTTCTGATTCAGCGTTTTAAGATGTAAGTATGCATGTTGTTTCATTTTTTTTTTAATGGATTACATACACTTGTATCACGAGTTCCTGTTGGCTACCTGCCAGAAATTTAATGTCATCTGCAGAGCCTACGTTTGTGCTGGTTCTTCCCATGCTGACCGATATAATTTTCAAGTGAGTCAAAGCTATGTTACACTTCCTGAAATCCACATCATTTCTGGTTAAAGTATAGTCTCATTTAGATAGTAATGCCTCACCTGTCGGCGTCGGAGGCTCCATCTGTCTCGAACCCACTGGCAGCGGTGGTGTCGTGTCGACGACCTCTGTCCCTCTTCACATAAATTTTTTCATCGTTAACATCTGACACATACTTCATTTCAATAGTTAAACGCACTTAATTTCGTTTTTGACAGTTTCAAGGAAAAACCTGCCAAAAATTATACCTATCAATCTTACTTCACAATTTAATTCCTTTTATTTTGCCAAGATAAATATCCATTGGTTTAAAAAATCTTACATAAACATTCTAAACATTTTCAACTTTTCTGT
>NW_027468374.1:85200-115200 GCF_041734735.1 Babylonia areolata
AGATTCTATATATGGAATAGAATGGTGGGAGATTACAGAAAAGTTGAAAATGTTTAGAATTTTTATGTAAGATTTTTTAAACCAATGGATATTTATCTTGGCAAAATAAAAGGAATTAAATTGTGAAGTAAGATTGATAGGTATAATTTTTGGCAGGTTTTTCCTTGAAACTGTCAAAAACGAAATTAAGTGCGTTTAACTATTGAAATGAAGTATGTGTCAGATGTTAACGATGAAAAAATTTATGTCCAGAGGGACAGAGGTCGTCGACACGACACCACCGCTGCCAGTGGGTTCGAGACAGATGGAGCCTCCGACGCCGACAGGTGAGGCATTACTATCTAAATGAGACTATACTTTAACCAGAAATGATGTGGATTTCAGGAAGTGTAACATAGCTTTGACTCACTTGAAAATTATATCAGTCAGCATGGGAAGAACCAGCACAAACGTAGGCTCTGCAGATGACATTAAATTTCTGGCAGGTAGCCAACAGGAACTCGTGATACAATTGTATCTAATCCATTAAAACAAAAATGAAACAACATGTATACTTACATCTTAAAACGCTGAATCAGAAAGAAATGTCGTGATTCTGCCATGGCACTTCCTGATGATGAACAGCAAGAAATAAGTCGCCAAATACAGAAATGGGTGCTAAGGACAGTGATACGGACCTGTGAACTCCTTACTGAGCTATGTTAGTGACCAGTTCGCCATGGAATGCAACTGGTGTGATGGAGACATTTGCAATTTAGTGATGCTTGCAACCTCTGTGGGATGAAAATCAAAAGTGAATGAAGTCTCTAGAGAAAACAAATATATCAGGAAATGTTAATAATGAATGCTAGCAAATGCAATGATAAACGCCAACTGTTACTAGAAGACATTTATAAAAATGATGCACTAGTTGTCAAAATGATCCAATATGCAGCACTGTGTACCAATAATGTTTTAGCATAACTATTGTTTTGTAAGCTCAACCATTGGCTTTATTTGATATATTTTTGCTTGCAAAAAGCCCCTCTCCCTTTCCCAAGATCCCAGAAAGCCCTGACACCATTCATGTTTAAATAATTTGACAGTCTTAAATGTATTTGACCATTTGTACGTGGGCATGTTATCAGGGATCTGTGACATGAACAAGGGACTTCATGAGGCCTCTGAAAAAGCTAAGTCAACCCTTCCCCCCTTATCTCTCCATTCTGTCTGTCTGTCTCTGTCTTGTCTTGTCTGTCCATGCGTGTGTGTGTGTGTGTGTGTGTGTGTGTGTGTGCGTGTGTGTGTGTGTGTGTCTGTCCGTCCATTTGTCTTTCTCCCTGGATGGTTGCCCTGAGTGGATGTGTGCACCGAGTTCAGCATGGTGTTGAGCTTAACCCTAACCCTTCCTAACCCTAACACACTGCACAGTATGGATGCAGTGTGTGTGTGTGTGTGTGTGTGTGTGTGTGGATTGTGAAGAACAAATAAGTGTGGCACGAATGCCCTGAGTTTCCTAGTTTTCAGGCAGCCCACTGAGGACAGCGCCACGACTTGAGAAACACCGGGGCTGAGCAGGACACCGCCTGCGGGATCCAGGAACATGGGGCCACCACTACTTTAGGGTGAGGGACTGCTGTCAAAATCAGGTCTTGTGCCTTGACTAGATGTAAAGACAGACAAGACAGTAAGGCACTCCTATCAAAATCAGACTGTACTTAACCCCTTCACTGCCACAGTAAATAACCCTTTTAATTACACATACTTAACCGTGAGCCAACTAGTGCAGACTGCGGCAGGGGTCTGACATTTCTGCCAGATAGAAAATTTCCTTTTTGGATTGCTGTGTGCCAGGCCTAAATTTAGCTTTTTTGGGGTAGGTTCACCAAAGTTTTCACTGCTCATTCATTTATAGGGTATCTCAAAGATTTTTGGCATGTTTTTTTTCCCTCATACCCTTGGCAGTGAAGTGACAGCATTATGTTATGATGTTTCCAGTTTTTGTGTTATCCTTGGTAATGTATATTTTAAAAACAACACACTTTCGGAACATACACTCACACATTCCTGACCATAAAACATCAAACGTACTGGAAAAATGGGTTTTCTTGTACATTTACTGAGAATGAAAATACATCACTCGGTGTTAGTGCCAGTACACAAACTTGGCATGGTAACCCATGAAACGACCCTACTGGTATTACTGCGTGCCAGGGCAAAATACTGCTTTCCTTGGTATGTTCACTGAACAGTTCACTGCTCATTCAGTTATTGAGATATCTCAAAGATATTTGGCATGTTTTTTTTCTCACATCCTTGGCTTTGATGTGACAGTACAATTATTTGATATTGGTAGAATAAATATGGATACACATGATATTTAAAAAAAACACACTCACTTTCAGATCATAAACACGTATTACACAACATAAAATCATACAAGTACAGGAAATACTGGCTTTCTTTGTACATTTACAAACTCGGAATGAAAATATGTAAGTTGCAGGTAGTGCCAGTGCACAAACATGGCATGGTAGCCCATGAAACAACCCTACTGGTATTTGTACACACGGAAGGACTTGGCCAGGGCAAAATATATTCACTGAATAGAAATCATATTAGGCTTAGGCTTTGCAGATGACAGTTAATGTGTGGCAGGCAGTGAGCAGGAACTCATTTTATAGATGCCTGTAACTTTAAGAAAATGAAACTCGGATAAAACAATCTAAATCTTTTGTAAACAAATATTCAGGAATTTGTGACACCTTGGATTGTAAAAAGTGGAATAGAATGGTGGGAGACAACAATGCAGATGAAATTAACAATTTAGATCCAGAAAACACCAAAGCAGATCAATCAATTTTTAGATTTTTTCAAACTGTGAATAATTGTTTATCTTGGCAAAGTTAAAGGATTTGGATTGTTAAAAATTTATAGGTATCACTTTTGGCTCTTTTTTTTTTTTCTTTTTTTTTGAAACTGTCAAAAGCGAAGTTGTGTTACTATTAAAATAAGTATCTATCATAAGTGTCAATGACAAAAAATATATGTCCAGGGGGACAGAGGGTGCCAACGCCAGCACTGGGGAGGACGCTACCGCTGCCAGTGGGTTCAAGACAGATGGAGCCACCGACGCTGACAGGTGAGATATTCCTGTCAAAATCAGACTGTACTTAAAACTAGAAATCATGTGGATTTCTGGAAGTGTAACATAGCTTTGGCTGACTCACTTGAAGATCATGTCAGCAGTCAGCATTGGAAGAACCACCACCACAAACACTGGCTTTGCAGATGACCTTAAATGTCTGGCAGGCAGTGAGCAAGAACTCATCATACAAGTGTGTGTTAACTAATTTAGAAAATGAAGTTTGGATAAAGCATGACCTGAATATTTTGTGAACAAATTTTTTTTAGGATTTTTTGACAACTTTGGTGGATTCTATAAAATGGAATAGAATGGTGGGAGATTACAATGTTGATGAAAATGTTAGGATTTAAATCAAAAAGAATCAAAGCAGATTAATCAGTTTTCAGATTTTTTCAAACTACACATTTATTTTGGTAAAATAAAACGAGTTGAATTGTTAGATAATTATAGGTGCTATTTTTGGCTCTTTTTTCCTTAAAACTGTCAAAAACTGAAAGTGCGTTTAAGTATTAAAATTATCACTCATAAATGTTACTGACGAAACAATATATGTCTAGGGGGACAGAGGATGCCTACATCGGCATCAGGGAAGACGCTGCTTATGCCAGCGCCCAGGACGCCGCTTCCAGTGGGTTCCTGACAGATGGGGCCACCGACACCAACAGGTGAGGTATTCCTATCAAAATCAGACTGTACTCGACTAAAAATCGAGTGGATTTCAGTAAGTGTAACCTAGCTTTGACTGATTTACTTGAAGATCATGTCAGCAGTGGGCATTAGAAGAACCACCGCCGCAAAGACAGGCTTTGCAGATGACCTTAAATGTTTGGCAAGCAGTGAGCAAGAACTCGTCGTACAAGTGTCTGTAACTAATTTAGAAAATGAAACTTCGATCAAGCATTATGGGAATCTTTTGTCAACAAATTTTGAGGATTTTGTGTTATCTTTGGTGGATTCTAAAAAATGGAATAGAATGGTGGGAGATGAAAATGTTAAGAATTTGAATCTAAAAGTATCAAAGCAGATCAGTCGGTTTTCAGATTTTTTCAAACTACGCATGTTCATTAATTTTTGTAAAATAAAAGAAGTTGAATTGATAGATATTCATAGAATATTCCTGAAACTGTCAAAAACTGAAAGTAAGTAAATTAATTATCAGTCATAAATGTTACTGATGAAAAAATATATGTCCAGACAGAGGACGCCAATGCCAGCACTGGGGAGGATGCTGCCGATGCCAGCACCCAGGACGCCACTGCCAGTCAGTTCGAGAAAGATGGAGCCACCGACGGCGACATGTGAGATATTCCTATCAAAGTCAGACTGTACTTAAACTAGAAATCATGTGGATTTCAGGAAGTGTAACATAGCTTTGATTGACTCATTTGAAGATCATGTCAGCAGTCAGCATTGGAAGAACCACCACAAAGACAGGCTTTGCAGATGACCTAAAATGTCTGGCACGCAGTGAGCAAGAACACATCATTTAAATATTGGTGAATTACTTAAAAAATGAAACTTGGTTAAAACATCACCTGAATCTTTTGTAAACAAATTTCTAGGATTTTGTGTTGCCTTTTGTGGATTCTAAAAATGGAAGAGAATGGTGGGAGATTACAATGTAGATGAAAATGGTAGGAATTTAAATCCCAAAGAATCAAAGCAGATTAATCAGTTTTCAGATTTTTTCAAACTACGCATATTTATTTTTGTAAAATAAACGAAGTTGAAATGTTAGGTAATTATAGGTGTCATTTTTGGCTCTTTTCTCCTTAAAACTGTCAAAAACTGAAAGTAAGAGCGTTTAACTATTGAAATTTATCAGTCATAAATGTTACTGACGAAAAAATGTATGTCTAGGGGGACAGAGGACGCCTACACCAGCATCGGGGAGGACGCTGCCAATGCCAGCACCCAGGACGCCACAGCCAGTGGGTTCCAGACAGATGGGGCCACCGACACCAACAGGTGAGGTATTCCTATCAAAATTGGACTGTACTTTGACTAAAAATCATGTGGATTTCAGTAAGTGTAAGATAGCTTTGACTAACTTGAGTGACTCACGAGCAGTCAGCATTGGAAGAACCACCACCACAAACACACACTTTGCAGATGACCTTAAATGTCTGGCAGGCAGTGAGCAAGAACTCATTGTACAAGTGTGTAACTAATTTAGAAAATGAAACTGGGATAAAGCATGACCTGAATCTTTTGTAAACAAAATTTGAGGATTTTGACCCAACTTTGGCAGATTCTATATATGGAATAGAATGGTGGGAGATTACAGAAAAGTTGAAAATGTTTAGAATTTTTATGTAAGATTTTTTAAACCAATGGATATTTATCTTGGCAAAATAAAAGGAATTAAATTGTGAAGTAAGATTGATAGGTATAATTTTTGGCAGGTTTTTCCTTGAAACTGTCAAAAACGAAATTAAGTGGGTTTAACTATTGAAATGAAGTATGTGTCAGATGTTAACGATGAAAAAATTTATGTCCAGAGGGACAGAGGTCGTCGACACGACACCGCCGCTGCCAGTGGGTTCGAGACAGATGGAGCCTCCGACGCCGACAGGTGAGGCATTACTATCTAAATGAGACTATACTTTAACCAGAAATGATGTGGATTTCAGGAAGTGTAACATAGCTTTGACTCACTTGAAAATTATATCAGTCAGCATGGGAAGAACCAGCACAAACGTAGGCTCTGCAGATGACATTAAATTTCTGGCAGGTAGCCAACAGGAACTCGTGATACAAGTGTATGTAATCCATTAAAAAAAAATGAAACAACATGCATACTTACATCTTAAAACGCTGAATCAGAAGGAAATGTCGTGATTCTGCCATGGCACTTCCTGATGATGAACAGCAAGAAATAAGTCGCCAAATACAGAAATGGGTGCTAAGGACAGTGATACGGACCTGTGAACTCCTTACTGAGCTATGTTAGTGACCAGTTCGCCATGGAATGCAACTGGTGTGATGGAGACATTTGCAATTTAGTGATGCTTGCAACCTCTGTGGGATGAAAATCAAAAGTGAATGAAGTCTCTAGAGAAAACAAATATATCAGGAAATGTTAATAATGAATGCTAGCAAATGCAATGATAAACGTCAACTGTTACTAGAAGACATTTATAAAAATGATGCACTAGTTGTCAAAATGATCCAATATGCAGCACTGTGTACCAATAATGTTTTAGCATAACTATTGTTTTGTAAGCTCAACCATTGGCTTTATTTGATATATTTTTGCTTGCAAAAAGCCCCTCTCCCTTTCCCAAGATCCCAGAAAGCCCTGACACCATTCATGTTTAAATAATTTGACAGTCTTAAATGTATTTGACCATTTGTATGTGGGCATGTTATCAGGGATCTGTGACATGAACAAGGGACTTCATGAGGCCTCTGAAAAAGCTAAGTCAACCCTTCCCCCCTTATCTCTCCATTCTGTCTGTCTGTCTCTATCTTGTCTTGTCTGTCCATGCGTGTGTGTGTGTGTGTGTGTGTGTGTGTGTGTGTGTGTGTGTGCGTGTGTGTGTGTGTGTGTCTGTCCGTCCATTTGTCTTTCTCCCTGGATGGTTGCCCTGAGTGGATGTGTGCACCGAGTTCAGCATGGTGTTGAGCTAACCCTAACACACTGCACAGTATGGATGCAGTGTGTGTGTGTGTGTGTGTGTGTGTGTGTGTGTGTGTGTGTGGATTGTGAAGAACAAATAAGTGTGGCGCGAATGCCCTGAGTTTCCTAGTTTTCAGGCAGCCCACTGAGGACAGCGCCACGACTTGAGAAACACCGGGGCTGAGCAGGACACCGCCTGCGGGATCCAGGAACATGGGGCCACCACTACTTTAGGGTGAGGGACTGCTGTCAAAATCAGGTCTTGTGCCTTGACTAGATGTAAAGACAGACAAGACAGGCACTCCTATCAAAATCAGACTGTACTTAACCCCTTCACTGCCACAGTAAATAACCCTTTTAATTACACATACTTAACCGTGAGCCAACTAGTGCAGACTGCGGCAGGGGTCTGACATTTCTGCCAGATAGAAAATTTCCTTTTTGGATTGCTGTGTGCCAGGCCTAAATTTAGCTTTTTTGGGGTAGGTTCACCAAAGTTTTCACTGCTCATTCATTTATAGGGGTATCTCAAAGATTTTTGGCATGTTTTTTTTCCCTCATACCCTTGGCAGTGAAGTGACAGCATTATGTTATGATGTTTCCAGTTTTTGTGTTATCCTTGGTAATGTATATTTTAAAAACAACACACTTTCGGAACATACACTCACACATTCCTGACCATAAAACATCAAACGTACTGGAAAAATGGGTTTTCTTGTACATTTACTGAGAATGAAAATACATCACTCGGTGTTAGTGCCAGTACACAAACTTGGCATGGTAACCCATGAAACGACCCTACTGGTATTACTGCGTGCCAGGGCAAAATACTGCTTTCCTTGGTATTTTCACTGAACAGTTCACTGCTCATTCAGTTATTGAGATATCTCAAAGATATTTGGCATGTTTTTTTTCTCACATCCTTGGCTTTGATGTGACAGTACAATTATTTGATATTGGTAGAATAAATATGGATACACATGATATTTAAAAAAAACACACTCACTTTCAGATCATAAACACGTATTACACAACATAAAATCATACAAGTACAGGAAATACTGGCTTTCTTTGTACATTTACAAACTCGGAATGAAAATATGTAAGTTGCAGGTAGTGCCAGTGCACAAACATGGCATGGTAGCCCATGAAACAACCCTACTGGTATTTGTACGCACGGAAGGACTTGGCCAGGGCAAAATATATTCACTGAATAGAAATCATATTAGGCTTAGGCTTTGCAGATGACAGTTAATGTGTGGCAGGCAGTGAGCAGGAACTCATTTTATAGATGCCTGTAACTTTAAGAAAATGAAACTCGGATAAAACAATCTAAATCTTTTGTAAACAAATATTCAGGAATTTGTGACACCTTGGATTGTAAAAAGTGGAATAGAATGGTGGGAGACAACAATGCAGATGAAATTAACAATTTAGATCCAGAAAACACCAAAGCAGATCAATCAATTTTTAGATTTTTTCAAACTGTGAATAATTGTTTATCTTGGCAAAGTTAAAGGATTTGGATTGTTAAAAATTTATAGGTATCACTTTTGGCTCTTTTTTTTTTCTTTTTTTTGAAACTGTCAAAAGCGAAGTTGTGTTACTATTAAAATAAGTATCTATCATAAGTGTCAATGACAAAAAAATATATGTCCAGGGGGACAGAGGGTGCCAACGCCAGCACTGGGGAGGACGCTACCGCTGCCAGTGGGTTCAAGACAGATGGAGCCACCGACGCTGACAGGTGAGATATTCCTGTCAAAATCAGACTGTACTTAAAACTAGAAATCATGTGGATTTCTGGAAGTGTAACATAGCTTTGGCTGACTCACTTGAAGATCATGTCAGCAGTCAGCATTGGAAGAACCACCACCACAAACACTGGCTTTGCAGATGACCTTAAATGTCTGGCAGGCAGTGAGCAAGAACTCATCATACAAGTGTGTGTTAACTAATTTAGAAAATGAAGTTTGGATAAAGCATGACCTGAATATTTTGTGAACAAATTTTTTTTTAGGATTTTTTGACAACTTTGGTGGATTCTATAAAATGGAATAGAATGGTGGGAGATTACAATGTTGATGAAAATGTTAGGATTTAAATCAAAAAGAATCAAAGCAGATTAATCAGTTTTCAGATTTTTTCAAACTACACATTTATTTTGGTAAAATAAAACGAGTTGAATTGTTAGATAATTATAGGTGCCATTTTTGGCTCTTTTTTCCTTAAAACTGTCAAAAACTGAAAGTGCGTTTAAGTATTAAAATTATCACTCATAAATGTTACTGACGAAACAATATATGTCTAGGGGGACAGAGGATGCCTACATCGGCATCAGGGAAGACGCTGCTTATGCCAGCGCCCAGGACGCCGCTTCCAGTGGGTTCCTGACAGATGGGGCCACCGACACCAACAGGTGAGGTATTCCTATCAAAATCAGACTGTACTCGACTAAAAATCGAGTGGATTTCAGTAAGTGTAACCTAGCTTTGACTGATTTACTTGAAGATCATGTCAGCAGTGGGCATTAGAAGAACCACCGCCGCAAAGACAGGCTTTGCAGATGACCTTAAATGTTTGGCAAGCAGTGAGCAAGAACTCGTCGTACAAGTGTCTGTAACTAATTTAGAAAATGAAACTTCGATCAAGCATTATGGGAATCTTTTGTCAACAAATTTTGAGGATTTTGTGTTATCTTTGGTGGATTCTAAAAAATGGAATAGAATGGTGGGAGATGAAAATGTTAAGAATTTGAATCTAAAAGTATCAAAGCAGATCAGTCGGTTTTCAGATTTTTTCAAACTACGCATGTTCATTAATTTTTGTAAAATAAAAGAAGTTGAATTGATAGATATTCATAGAATATTCCTGAAACTGTCAAAAACTGAAAGTAAGTAAATTAATTATCAGTCATAAATGTTACTGATGAAAAAATATATGTCCAGACAGAGGACGCCAATGCCAGCACTGGGGAGGATGCTGCCGATGCCAGCACCCAGGACGCCACTGCCAGTCAGTTCGAGAAAGATGGAGCCACCGACGGCGACATGTGAGATATTCCTATCAAAGTCAGACTGTACTTAAACTAGAAATCATGTGGATTTCAGGAAGTGTAACATAGCTTTGATTGACTCATTTGAAGATCATGTCAGCAGTCAGCATTGGAAGAACCACCACAAAGACAGGCTTTGCAGATGACCTAAAATGTCTGGCACGCAGTGAGCAAGAACACATCATTTAAATATTGGTGAATTACTTAAAAAATGAAACTTGGTTAAAACATCACCTGAATCTTTTGTAAACAAATTTCTAGGATTTTGTGTTGCCTTTTGTGGATTCTAAAAATGGAAGAGAATGGTGGGAGATTACAATGTAGATGAAAATGGTAGGAATTTAAATCCCAAAGAATCAAAGCAGATTAATCAGTTTTCAGATTTTTTCAAACTACGCATATTTATTTTTGTAAAATAAACGAAGTTGAAATGTTAGGTAATTATAGGTGTCATTTTTGGCTCTTTTCTCCTTAAAACTGTCAAAAACTGAAAGTAAGAGCGTTTAACTATTGAAATTTATCAGTCATAAATGTTACTGACGAAAAAATGTATGTCTAGGGGGACAGAGGACGCCTACACCAGCATCGGGGAGGACGCTGCCAATGCCAGCACCCAGGACGCCACAGCCAGTGGGTTCCAGACAGATGGGGCCACCGACACCAACAGGTGAGGTATTCCTATCAAAATTGGACTGTACTTTGACTAAAAATCATGTGGATTTCAGTAAGTGTAAGATAGCTTTGACTAACTTGAGTGACTCACGAGCAGTCAGCATTGGAAGAACCACCACCACAAACACACACTTTGCAGATGACCTTAAATGTCTGGCAGGCAGTGAGCAAGAACTCATTGTACAAGTGTGTAACTAATTTAGAAAATGAAACTGGGATAAAGCATGGCCTGAATCTTTTGTAAACAAAATTTGAGGATTTTGGCCCAACTTTGGCAGATTCTATATATGGAATAGAATGGTGGGAGATTACAGAAAAGTTGAAAATGTTTAGAATGTTTATGTAAGATTTTTTAAACCAATGGATATTTATCTTGGCAAAATAAAAGGAATTAAATTGTTAAGTAAGATTGATAGGTATAATTTTTGGCAGGTTTTTCCTTGAAACTGTCAAAAACGAAATTAAGTGGGTTTAACTATTGAAATGAAGTATGTGTCAGATGTTAATGATGAAAAAAATTTATGTCCAGAGGGACAGAGGTGTGTGTGTGTGTGTGTGTGTGTGTGTGTGTGTGTGTGTGTGTGTGTGTGTGTGTCCATTTGTCTTTCTCCCTGGATGGTTGCCCTGAGTGGATGTGTGCATATTGGATGTTGTCAAAATGATCCAATATGCAGCACTGTGTACCAATAATGTTTCAGCATAACTTGTTTTGTAAACTCAACCATTGGCTTCATTTGATATGTTTTTATTTGAAAAAAAAAACAACCTCTCCCTTTCCCAAGATCCCAGAAAGCCCTGACACAATGTTTAAATACTTTGATTGACAGACTGTTTCAAATGTATCTGACCATTTGTATGTGGTCATGTTATCAGGGATCTGTGACGTCGACAAACATGCCACAGGACTTCAAGAGGCCTCTGAAAAAGCTAAGTTGACCCTCCCTTATCTCTCCATTATCTTTCTGTCTTGTCTGTCCCAGTGTGTGTGTGTGTGCGTGTGCGCGTGTGTGTCCGTCCATTTGTCTCTCTCCCTGGATGGTTGCCCTGAGTGGATGTGTGCACCGAGTTCAGCATGGTGACCCTCTAACCATCACTAACAACCTAACCCTGACCCTTCCTAACCCTAACACACTGCACAGTATGGATGCAGTGTGTGTGTGTGTGTGTGTGTGTGTGTGTGTGTGTGTGTGTGTGTGTGTGTGGATTGTGAAGAACAAATAACTGCGGCGCGAATGCCTTGAGTTTCCTTGTTTTCAGGCAGACCATTGAGGTACAGCGCCATGACTGGGGTCATAACCAGAGCTGAGCAGGACACCACCAGCAGGATCCAGGATCATGGGGCCACCACTGCTTTAGGGTTTAACCCGAAGCTTTATAATAACAAATACAGAACACATTTTAACGATTATATATATTTTTTTAAAGTGTATCAAAGTGAATCTTGAAGGCCTTTCCTCTCTCGTTTTATATTGTGGTTGTTCTAGTATGATTTTGTGTGTGCAGATATCCATTTGTCCAGAAAATATATTTTAGTGCAAATTACCTGACTAATGTTTGTAATGAACAAGTTGAAAATGTGACAAAAAAAACAACTGATTTCAAAACAGCATGTCACTAAAAATACATAAAATGGGAAAACATCACGTGTTTTGTATTCTTTATTCATTTCACTTTCAGAAAATATATACTTCTATGGGTCTTTCTCCAATAACAAAGAGCAGAGAATTTTTTGAAAATTTATACCCATTTTTTGTGGAAAAAACCCTGGCAAATAGATTTCACTTAAATTTTATTTTCCTGGCAGCGAAAGGGTTAAGGATAACGTCCTGTCATGCACTGGATTGAATAAGTGACTTCAACACACACACACACACACACACGTGCGCGCACGCGCGTGCACCAAATGAATACATAGATATCTCTCTCCATTCCTCCTTCTCTCTCGGCACACACACACACACACACACACACACACACACACACACACACACACACACACACACCAAGAGAGGAGTGAGGGATGGATGGAAACAGATTTATATTTCTTTATTTATGTATGTACGTCTTTTTATGCCACTGACGATTAGATATGTTTAATTCCGTGCAGGATAAGACGCTATCCTAAAGACTGAGCAGATTATATTTTGATCTTGATGATGAATAAGACAGAGAAAGATAGGAATGTGGGGTGGTGACGGACAGATATGAATCAGTTGATTGTTGAATATCGGCACAAAGGGTAGTGAAGGCGGATGTTCCCTCTGTTAATCAAAGGGCAGTAATTTCCTACTAAACCCATTGGCTTTTTTACCCAAACAACATAATCCTTTGATTTCTCCACTTCACATGCAGTTTGACACGATGGTAAAGCATTGTTTGCTAATGAGTATACAGGCTGAGAGCAGCTGAGAAACTTTAGTGATGTATCACACCTTATCTTTTTGTCATGTAACGTCTTGTGTTTGTAAGATAATTATGTAAGATTTGCTTTTGTAAAAGGATGAAAAACCAAGAAAATATGGTAATCATGCCGTATCAAATTATGCAAGAACGTTGTATGAAATGAATAGAGGGCTTTAGTATCGTTGGTATGGAAGTAGAAACTCGGGAAATGAAAAGAATTGAAATATGAAATACGCTAAAATTTGCTAAAGTGGTTACACCAGGACATTATGAGTATTTTAGTTTGGTTGGGTGGCATAGTAGCGAGAAAATGTCTGCAAAAACTAGCTTTGAGTTAGGGCGATCTCTGCGGGGATCACACCCAACAACTCTAATCCTCTGTTCTTTGGAGGAAAATGTGTGGTCTTTCTTCCCTTTTTAATTTTTTTTTTTTCTTGAGTGGAGTGTCTGCTAGGTCAGATGGAATATGTCAAGTAATGAGAGTAGGAGGGTGTGCACTGGGGACAGTTGGAAGGGGGAGTAGCAGTGATAAGAGAGTAGGACTGGGCTGGGAAATGGAAAGATATGAGAGTAGGATAGGGGGATGTGTATGCTAGCACGTGCATTTGAATTATGTATGTGAATATGTATGTGGTGGGTGTGTATGTGGGCGATGGGAATGGGTGGGAGGGGAGGCGTTAGATGGTCCGTGTGTGTGCATGTGTGTTCTTAAATGTGGGTCTTTGTCTTATGTGTGACGTCTCCCCGGCCCCTTCACATCTGGGGTGGGGCGCTCCAAGATGGGGCCATAAAAAGGCCATAAAAGTGGCCCATAAAAGGTTGGAAATTTGTTTCAGGCAGCGGGATCAAAGCATAGTGCGGCGGCTTGGCCAAAGAATGGGGGGCCGAGGGGAAGGGGTGTGGGGGAGGGGGGGTAAACTTTACTGGTTGGTGATAATATATCGAGGTCCAACAATGACAGTGTACGCACACGCGCCGTGTGTGTGTGTGTGTGTGTGTGTGTGTGTGTGTGTGTTTGTGTGTGTGAAAATAATCAATAAAAATGAAACGAAAATATATGTGTTTTTTTTAAATGCAACGAGCGGTAATTGCTACCACAACTGATTAATTGCCTTCATTTTATGTATTACAAATTATGTAACATGAATTATCAGTGCTAAATCTTACAGCGGCAAAACGCTCTGTGTGTGTGTGTGTGTGTGTGTGTGTGTGTGTGTGTGAAAACAATCAATAAAAAAAAAATCGAAAACATGAACAATTTATGCAAACACTGACGCATAACCTCACCCCTCAAAACCATATGCCGTAAATAAATCATACAATTCTTCTTTTTTTTTAACCTGTTTATATGTTGCTAATCACATTATATTATATTGGTTATTAGTGCTTAATCATACCGATTCAAATCTTTGTTGATTAGTCAAGTTCGCTTACTATTATCATTAGCATTTCGTTC
Organism: Babylonia areolata; assembly: GCF_041734735.1. Classification (NCBI taxonomy): domain Eukaryota; kingdom Metazoa; phylum Mollusca; class Gastropoda; order Neogastropoda; family Buccinidae; genus Babylonia; species Babylonia areolata. Next base: position 99,536 of record NW_027468374.1, read on the forward strand.
TAAGGTTGTTTTATTGTAATCTCAATTTTTAAGCAAAATTTCACCAATTACATGTATCCAGCAGACACACACACACACACACACGCACGCACGCACGCACGCACGCACGCACGCACGCACATGAACAGTTACTTTTCCCTCACTAGTAGCCGTCTTTTTCCCCCTATCTTTGTGAAATGACACTTATGGTTAAAAGACGCTCAACTGAAGAAGAAGAAGACAACAACAACAACAACAACACACAGACACACACACACACACACACACACACGTGTGTACGGGAGGAGTATCGACACGGGGAGTATCGACACGGAGTATTGACACAGGGGAGTATTGACACAGGGGAGTATCGACACGGGGGAGTATCGACACGCTCCCGTACGTCACGGCGTCGTAGGTGTGTGCACACCCATACTCTCAATGAAGAATATGTGTTTGAGTTTGAGTTTATTATTCCCATCAACTCTTTTGAGTCACAGAGAAACAAGAAACACGACAAAAACAGGATGACGGCCACAGAGGAAGAGCGAAGATATTAATTTTAAACAGAAGAGAGAAAAGGGGGGATAATACAAATGGGGAAAAAAATGAAATGAAATAAAATGCCAAATGTAATCATCAGTCTGATGCAATGCAATAAGAATAGCAAAAACAATACTCCATGGACAAATGGGCATATCGCAACTTAGATTTACAATAATTGTGAGTGAAGTGACATGTTCGGCTCTGTATCTGACTAGTTGAGCCTGAACTGGGAACTGAGGGGTTACTAGAGCTGGAACATAGCAATAACACAATGACATGGTGTAACAAAATAAAATACACAATAATTTGTTATTTTAGCACCCATTTGCCAGTAATACTGGAATTGGTTTGATATATACACGAGAGAAAAAGACATATAAAAAAATATATGATCATGCAATTACAAATGGGTGTGCAGCTGAAGTGCATATAGGGGAGGCTATCCAAAAAGAAATGTTATGATGACGCTATTTTGATTTACTGCCTTTCCTTGAAATGGACGTGGAAGGAGGAGGTGGCAGCCTGAGACAGCCGAGGCAGACGGTGAAACAAGACGGAATCAAAGACTGACATGGGGGGTCAGTTGAAAAAGAGCGGGCCAAACTGAGACACAGACTGTGGAGACGCAGTGATACGGAAGAAACCCATGCAGATGGCCGGGGCCCGTGGAGACAGGGAGAAGCAATATTAAGTGAGACGGACCCGGCAGACACAGTGGAGAGACTGACAAGAGAAGACAGACAGAATGCATGGGTACATGAACACAGGGGAGACGAAGGAGAGAAAAAAAAAAACGTGAGGCAGAAACAGTAGATACTGACAAGAAGACACTGTAAAAGAGATTGAATAACGTACCGTCGTAAGGAAGACCGTGTTTGAAAGTACGTACAATGCTACCGTGATGACTGACTGACTAGTTAACCCAGGCTATTGGGTATGTATGGGTAATTGCGAACAGCGTGTAATTGCGAATGATTGGCCTACCGCCCCATTTCGAAGCGTTCTTAACACGGTTAAATGTATTTTACAATTTAACGTCAGCTTCGACCTTTTCCCCGCAATAAATTCAACTTGAAGAACCGGCCGGGCCAGTGAAACATATCCGCTATTTCTGTATATTATTTCCGCCCTATTTCTTAATTCTCTTCAGTCGCGCACCACTGCCGACCAAGGTTACACTTGAAACGCCAGTGTACCGCTCTCAAAATCCTAAAATCAATTAAGGGAACGCGGCAAGTTGTAGGACTGACTTGAACTTTGACACAGTATAAAATATATTTTATCGGATATATCACGTCAGTTGAACTGATGTGCATTACCACTGCAGTGCCGGCTGGCGGGGCCGGAGAATTTAACTGAAAGCACATTGGTGACAGATCAGAACGTCAGATTTAACCGGCTGAGGAATTTGCAAAATATTGTCGTTTGCAATTAGACCATAGGAGTATTTTGACGTGAATCCGGGCTGCCCAAGTTTGTGTGTTTGACGGTGTGCATCAGTGTGTGATCAAAACTAACCGAATTCAACAGTCTGTAGTGGGATCAGTGTTCCACTGACTGACTGAATAATATGTTATCATGAGTTAAAGACACTGCTTCGATCTCAGTGTATTAATCAGTTGTCTACTACTGACACTGTGACAGTGTACCCAACGCCATCGTTCGCAATTACATTTGCCCCGTTCGCATTTACCATCAGGCACCCTTGCTATTTCAAACTGACGTCGACAAAACGTTGAAAAGAATGCTCAGCAGACGAAGTTTCCTGGTGCAACCAGTCGGAGAAACTGAGCCTTCAAAAATCCGTGACAAAAGAACAGCTACGTTTGACTGCACGGTCATAAGACATACTATCTTTAGGCAGTACACACTGGTCGCTTCAACTGCATCGTTCGCAATTACCCATACCTACCCTAACAACAATAGCTTCATTTTGTTGTGGCAGATTCGATCGCCATCACTGAGTTCACTTTAAGTGACTCACTCTTTTGTCCTCCACGCGTCCATTTACTTTCCCACTCAACGGTAATTGTGTGCACTTAGCTAACTTTTTAATTTCGATTTTTGTCAGTTTAGTTTGTATCGTAAACAGATAAATATTTAAAATTTTTTAAAGAAGAGAATAATATACATGCTTTTCCAGTCTACTTTGCACACACACACACTGACACACACCTACAAAATTTTCTAAAAATATAAAATGTATATGCGGTAAGCAAATAACTGTAAGCCATCTACTCATTCATTGTCCGAGCATAAGACAGTTACTTCATAGTTGATGACTTTTCTTCCAATATTTCATTAGCCACTGAAAAGATTTTGAATGATATTCATTGCTTAGAATGTTTTCAGAAATTTTAAACTCCAGTCCAGTTGGTATCCTCCTTTGATGTATTATATTTAATACTGTTATTTATATTTACATTGTTGTAGGTTAATACTTGTTGATATGCATATACATATTCTCCTCAGTTCCCATGACAACTCATTCAATACACACCACAACCTCTTTAGACTTTTTCTTATAATATACTTTTCCTGTGATACATAACAGGAACTTTTTTCTTTCTTTTTTTCCACTAATATTCACATGCATTCCCTTTCCTTTATACACTACTTTACTCCTTTCCGTCTAAAAACATTTATAGTGAATAGACGTTAAACTGAAGAAAACACACCTACACGGCACACACACTGACACACACACACACACACACACACACACACACACACACACACACACACACACACACACACACACACCTGAATATAATACACGAAACATAACAGGTTAAAGCAGCTGACAGATGATAGGACAAAGCTCAGCCTTCCTGTGGCGATCTCCAGACACAGCGAATTTGAACTGACTGTTCCGATGACCTCAACAAGCTATGGGACCTTTAACCCTTGAAATTTATTAGGTTTCGATTCAAAAGTCCGTTGTCCAGCGCCACACCTAATGCTGCATTATCATTTTGATCACCACCCGACTAAACTGTGCGTGGGTGTGTCGATCTGTCCATGGCCTTCGTGAGAGAGCTTACAGGGCCATGTTTGTTTTTTTTTTCTGTATGCATGTATATGTAAATATGTGTGTGGGTGGGGTGTGTGGTTTTGATCTATTTTTCGCTAACTTGGCATCAACAACAACAAAAAAGAACGAAAAGGGGCCATTTCAGCTCGCTCTCTCTCTCTCTCTCTCTCTCTCTCTCTCTCTCTCTCTCTCTCTCTCTCTCTCTCTGTCTGTCTGTCTGTCTCACACACACACACACACACACACACAGATTCTAAAATAGTGGAGGAGTAATAGGCCAGGTGTGTCATGTGATACTGTGTCGGTGACGTCATGGACTTGAAATCTTTATACCAATCCGAAATTTGTTTCAAACCAACTATACATTTAATAAAAGAAACTACCTAGAGTTGTACACTTGCTGTGTGAATAGATCTTATGACAAAAGATCGTTTCAACATTTCGATAATTACCAAAGTAATGGACTATTTTGATGTCGTATGAATTTTTCTGTTTACATTAGTGCTCAGTCTTCAGTTACGCCATCTTCATTCGCGAACCAGAACGTAGATCGATCGAGCGAGTCACAAAATCATCAGATTTGTTTGATATATACAGCTGTGTCCGCATACACCATGAAGTGGCAGTACAAAGAAGAGCATCCTTTTGAGAAACGACGTGCTGAAGGAGAGAAGATCCGCAAAAAGTATCCTGATCGTGTGCCAGTAAGTGGAATGTTTTGTGTTGTAAACAATGACGAAGTCACATGGCGGATGTGGAAACATCAGTTGGAAAATGACGTAGCATGATCTAGACAGATTGAGGAATCGCTTTGGTTGATAGCAGCATTATAAGCTCTTTTTTAAACCACAGTTTCCAACAGTATCAGAAAACGATCCAATTTAAGAGAAGGTGGCAGTTGATAAATGTTCGTTTCAGTGTGAAGCACCTGGATATAACCATCTATGCAAACAAGGGTTAAGGTTAAAATACGACCTTTACCAGTGAAAGAATGCTTATTTTCCTGCATTGAAAGCCAACGACTGTCCACAATTTTATTGACTATAAAATAAAATGCTGAATGAAGCCCTGTTTCTGATGAAATGCGACATTTGCAGAATAAGAAACCCTCCCTGCTCCCCTCCCAGCAGTAAAAGTATATGTGGTAGTAGTAATAGGTTTGGGACATGAACAAACTTTGAAGCTCATAAACAGTCCCTTCTTTGATCTCATGACACTTTCTGCTACAGACTTTTGGTCAAGGTTTGACGCTTCAATACATTTTACTTATTCAACCTCAAAAATAGTTAAGAATTTTGTAGAATTTTCCAGTTGATTTTTGAATGAGTTAGTTGATGGTGCTTGTTTTAAAATCTAAATGTAGTGGCAGTTGATTCCATACATCCGTAACTTGGTTACTGAAGCAAAACTTTCTTGTGTTAGTATTTAAACATTGTACAAAAAAATGTCCATCCGTATGCCTTGTGGAACTGTAACTGAGGTGCAGAGGAGAACTGATACCAAGATACATCAACATTACCATTGAAAAGTTTACATGTCTCAGTGAGATCGCCACGTATCCTTCTTCCCTTAAGGTAAAATAATTTGGAATAAGTTAATCGATCATTATAAGACATGAGCCTACATTCATATACAGGTTTAGTGGTTCTCTCTACCCTCTTATGTTAGAATGTAACAGTTTTAGTATTGCACTAGTTAACATCAATTTGCTTTCATTTCATGGAGTGGAATGAAATATTTTTCTGTCTTGTATTGCTAATATGGCCTGGTGTGTATTCATACTGAAATTGCAGCTACTTGAAATACTGAAGTGTTTTTACTTCAGGAAATCTTTTTTTTTTTTAAATCAGGTTTGGACTGTTAATGAATGAGACATACAGTGTAGAGGACTGTGAAGACATAGTGTAAAAATATGTATTCATGTGCAGGTGATTGTGGAGAAAGCCCCCAAGGCACGTGTGGGAGACCTGGACAAGAAGAAGTATTTGGTTCCTTCAGATCTGACAGTTGGACAGTTCTACTTTCTCATCAGAAAGCGGATCCACCTTCGTCCTGAAGATGCCCTCTTTTTCTTCGTGAACAATGTCATCCCCCCCACATCTGCAACCATGGGGGCTCTATATCAGGTTTTGACAACTTTCTTCTGTTATTTACATTTGACATAATGGAAAATGCAAATAACTTTAACTAGACTAGTTCAAGTTGGTCGAGTATGAGCTACAGATTGGATTGTATTGTATTGTAGTTACTTTCTATATCAGGTTTTGACAACTTTCTTCTGTTTTTTACATTTGACATAATGGAAAATGCAAAGAACTTCACCTAGACTAGTTCAAGTTGGTCAAGTATGAGCTACAGATCATGATATTGTTATTAGTATAATAGTTAACACCAAATTAAATGCATACTTTTTGTGATTTTTTTTTTTCTGTTACCAGTCCTAGCCTCAGATAATTATATTCCATGTGTGTGTGTGAGAGAGTGTGTGCGTTTGTTATAAAACTTTGTTTTTTCAGTGTGTGTGTGTGTGTGTGTATGTGTGTGTTCTAAATTAGAACTTAGTGTTTTCATTTTAATGTGTGTGGCATTGCTCTTTTAATTTTCACCTCGCATGTTTCAAGTTCATCAGTGTTATTAAAAACAAACTTATTTCAAAATAAAAAATGGAATTAAAGTACAAGCAGAATAAACAGAATTTTGTCATGTGTTTGCATGAAAACATGCTTTCTGTTTGACATTATAACTGTATCACTGATGTTGGAGTTTAATATAGAAATATACCAAGAAATGGAATTTTGTTTGCTTATAGCTGTTAGAGGCGTTTGATTGGCTAAGAGCGGGCCAGACTAAGAGGGGCGTCTTTTCACTGTTAGCCGCGCGAAATTTGGCCAAACAGAGCAAACCATAGGCCTAGTTTGCATCAGTTTGACATGGTAAGTATATGTAAACACCAAACATGGTGTATAATACAAACTCCTCCTTTTGATTCCACTCATTAAAAACTTGTTGTTTCTGATTCCAGGAGCATCACGAAGAGGATTTTTTCTTGTATATCGCCTACAGCGATGAGAGTGTGTATGGTGCCTAGGTCATCTCCGGAACCAAACCATGGGTCATCGCGAGAAGGATCATCATAGGAAGAAGAATGCACACACAAGGGGGGAGAATAAACAACTGTTGAGGGGAAAACATCAACAACTGTGTGCTTCACTTTAATTAAAGACTCTTCCATTTTCCTTTAACAAAAATTTTTTAACCTATGAATCTTGCTTGTCTTTGTCATATCTCACTACTGAACTTGTTCGGATGAGAATATGAATAGTTTCAGTTTGTGATTGTCACAATATATCGGTCATAATCAGTATCATGAGTATGATTGTGTTGTAGTACATGCATATGTTCTGACCACAGCAGTTGCTTTTATGCTTGATGCAGTGTGCCATTTCTCAGGCTTGCTTTCTTCTGACTTAGCTTTGTTTTGTTTTTGTTTCTTCCTTTTTTTTATCTTTAAAAAAAAAAAAAAATTATTTACAAATTTTACAGTGGAGCTGCTCAGAAGAGGATTCCCTCTTGACCTGCACCTGTACATACTTTCTTGACCCTTCTTCCTAAACCAAAATAAAGTTTTAAAGAATCACCCTATTTTCAGTCAACTGTCAAGAATAAAACAGAGAGGATTTTTGCCTTCAAACCTTAAACACAAAAAGGGTGAATATTGGTGACCAAAGTGAACATCATTGTGTCAAACATTTGAACTTGAAGTTGAAGACAAAGGTTTGAACTGGGTATGGAACTGGGGATTTCCTCACCCCCTTCACCACTCCCTCCTTCCCCTCCCATTCCCAGATATCGGTTGGGCTTTCAGTAGCTGAGTTTTTTAATTCAGCTGTTGGTGTAAAACTGATGTGCAGGTTCCCGTTGTGCAGGAAATGAAACATTGCAACAAAGCGGGTTTCCCTGACATGTGGGCATGATATTGTGGAGAGGTTTTTTTCATGGCATAAGCATGGGCATATTGCAGATTGCCATTGTAAATAGAGTGACTTCATACAGAAGTCACTTGCTTTGTAAAACTGTTGACACAATGTGTGTGTGTGTGAGAGTTTGTGTGCATCTGTGCAAGTTGTATGTTTGAATCACATGAGGCATGTGAATAGAAAATTTCAGAGGTATCAAAGTCATCGACCTCTGGTGGTTGGAAAATCCTCCTCCCCCCTTTCCCGTTACCCCATCTCCTCAATATTCAAGTCCAGTCAAACATTATTTACATTTGTTTGTTTGTTCCGAGAGTCTGACATTTTGTTGATATTGATCTGCTAACACAACAGCTGTGGCAGTTGATCACTTTTTATCTGATTGTTGTTTGTCATATTTTACTGAAATAATTTTTATTTATTAACAGCTGTAGCAGTTGATCAGTTTTTATCTGATTGTTGTTTGTCATATTTTACTGAAATAATTTTTATTTATTCAAATGTCTAGCCAATTTTTTTTTTTTCATTATTTTTATCAAAAGCGTTATTTATCTGTTTATGCATGTTTACTTTGTGTTAGATTGTTCCCCCAAGACGTTTTGATTATTAATGATTTTTGTGACCTTGGTGGCATATCTGTGTGTATGCATAGTGTATGAAAAATAAGAGGGATGGAATTACAACAGACTACAGTGCATATACTTTGGATGAGATAGTTAAAGCACAAATATCCAGTTGCATATATTTAGTCATTAATTAGTGATTTTAAACACAAACATCGTCTCTGCATTCTCATGCTTTTTCTCATCTCTCGGTCTCAACACACACACTCGCACACACACACACACACACACACACACACACATAGAATATGCACACAATTATGTTTATGCAGGTTATTGCAAAAAAAAAAAAAGGATTTCTAACACCTTGTCAGTTCAAGTAAAGTGTTAAGTTATTTTAGATGGAATATTGCCAACATTATTTGTTATTTACTGTTCCACTGCTTTTGCATTTTCCAGGATGTTCAAAACTGAGAGATACATGCTTCCTGAAATTCAAGTGTGCTGTGTATTGGTTTTCTTCTGCTAAAGGCCAGTTGGGAAATGGAAATGGCCTTTTTTTTTCTTTTCCTTTTCCTATACAAGATACATTTTTAAAGGAAATGACATGTCTGGCAATTTATTGGGTGAAAATTGTACATTCATCTCTTGACATTTTACTTGAAAAAAGTAGGCATAAGTTGGAAAGCAAAATGGCAACACTCACAAAGGTAAGGGAGACGAAAGAAAAACAACAATCAACAACAACAAAAACAAAACAAAAAAACAGCCTGATGTTTGGTATTTGACAGTCCTTACTTTGAGTACTTTGATCAGCACAATATGAATAATGAACTTGTCTTGACTGCCCTTTTTTTTTCTTCTTTTCTTTTTCTTCTTTTTTTTTTTTTTTTTTTTTTTTTTTTGCTCATGTTTTGATAAGGAACATGCAAAAGGGTTAATTAATTTTGTGGGTAATTTGCAGCTTTTTGTGGTACAGGTGGCAAACAGCGGGCAGTATATTGGAGGCCATTATGTATTTACTTTTTCTGTCAGTGTCTCATCTTTATTTTATATTTTATTTCATTTGCTGTTGTTGGAAACAAAGGATATTATTTTAAGTGTTGTTTCAGTCTGTACTTTTTCTTTTCATCAAACTAAATGTGTAACAAAGAAAGAAATATTGTATTAAAAAAATTGAAATTGTCAATATATGTGGGACAGTGAATTAAAAAAACACCCAAAAATTTGGTTTGGCTGGCCTTCTTTTTGTATACATTTCTATTTTCCATGCATGTTTTTCTTTGTTACTGTATCTTCACTGTCATTGTCTTGTCTTCTTTTGTCTTTTTTTTATGTTCACATCAAAACGTTATAGTATAGCATTGCATATATAAGAACATAGGAAAAAAACAAACAAAAACTCCTGCATACAGGAAAAGATACAAAAATATGGGTGACGCCTCTCAGTGTAGCGACGCTCTCCCTGGGGAGAGCATCCCGAATTTCACACAGAGAAATCTGTTGTGACAGTATCAGTATCAGTAGCTCATGGAGGCATCACTGCGTTCGGTCAAATCCATATATGCTACACCACATCTGCCAAGCAGATGCCTGACCAGCAGCATAACTCAACGCGCTTAGTCAGGCCTTGAGAAAAAAAAATTGGTAACACAATACAATACAGTACAATAAAATACAATACATGTGACAGAACCCCAAAACAACATATTCCAGTAAAAGAAAAAAATCTAATAATAGAAAATAAAAAAGGTCTTATCATTTGAATCAATTTCCCATTCTTTGTATTTTGTTGTTTTGTTTGTTTGTTTGGTTTTTTTCCTATTGTGTATTTTGAATGGAGTTATGGAGTGAAGAACAAATGATGTGTCCTATGGTTACATATATCCAAACATATTAACAACTTGACACAGGAAATGTTAGGAGAACATACTGATAGACTGTATCATTGATACATAACTTTGACATAAATGATAAGGGATAATGTCACAGAAAGATGGAGAAAAAAAACATCATTGTCCTGTCTGATATACTAGGGGACATGTTCTGATTATAAAAAGAAAAAAACCCACATAAACAGGAGAAAAGTTGCATAAATCGCTTATGCTTCGAAGACAATGCTGTCTGCTGAACTGAGCATGACGTCCAACACCACTGACATTGTATTGTAATGTACCTCAGTCTCCAGAGATTTTTCAATGTGGAATCTAGGCTGTTGTCAGCATCTCAGGGAAAGTGTGCTTCCAGGATGTGGTGCCACCATGCTTTTTATGTTTGTAACAGTGTGTGCTTTGCTATCAAAGAGGACAGGGACAGCTGTCTTATTGCTATGGGTTCTTTTACCTGCGTTTGGGTTTAAGGTCTCATCTAAAAGACTAACACCCAGACCACCACTCAAGGTAATGGTGGGTATGGAGTAAAAATGCAGGAAATGAACCTATGGATTCTCGTTTCATACTCTGATGTGTTACTACTCGGACAGTTCAACACTGCAAACATTTTAAAAGATTGTCTACTTGAAAACTTTTGTAGTACAGCACATGACAATAGAACTGATTATACCAATTACTGCCTGATCAATAGTTTACTGTCAGAGCTGTCCCTTCTATGCTGATATATATGCACTTGAGAACAAAGCAAAATGAATGTACCAACTTGCACTTCCAAATATGAAAAAAGTTTATATACATATATTCTAATGTATTTATTTATTTATCTTTAATTAAGCAGATGTGATGCATAGATAGCGATTGGTATGTACTTTGAAAACAAAACTGTACAAATGTTCAAATGATGCAAAATTATCTCAGCTTGCAAAAAGTTTGGTGAAATATAAACAGAGGAACAAACCCAGAAAATATCTTTTTAAGGATATATTCTGGGATGTTTTTGGATTTGTTGCGATAGATCTTGTTTTTATTCTTATCTTTTAAATATATAACATGCATGCTAGGTGATAGACAGCATCATTACCTTTGATTTTTTATGCCCATTTTTTTTTCTTTAGAAGCTGAAGTTAGCGTGTGTTTTATTTTCTATTGAACAGTGTACAGTTTGTGGCTTCCTTTATCCCTGGTTTCACTCTCACTGTGTGTGACAACAGGAGTACGTTTGGATGAGGTGATCAAGCAAGATCACTTGGCCAGCATGCTCGTAAAAGAACCCACAACAGCAAAAGTGTTGTCCCGTAAAAAATCAGACAGCCAGTAAAAAAGAAAAAAGCTCATATATACATGCATGAAAAGATACACGCATGAAATGTGGTGTGTGTGTGTGTGTGTGTGTATGTAAAGCTCATACACACTGAGACTTCGGGAGTATAAGTACAGTACATGTCTGTTTCAGGGCGATGCCAAAGCATGTGGACTGATCCTTATGCACTACACCACATCTGCTTTGAGACAAAACAAAACAGAAAAAAAGAACAGATGCCTGACCTACACATAATCCCAGTGCACTGGCCGGGCCTTGACAGCCTACCATGGGTGTGTAAGAAATAGTAACACAGAAAAAAAAAAGATAAATAAGTAACTGCGTTAACATATGATTTAAAAAATGAAACATACGCTGACAATTGATTGTAATAAGAATAAAAATGGCCCACGTTATCAATATACTAGTGGCCCACATTCAGGGCTGAAGCCACAGATCTGAAAATAGAATGGACTCTGTTAGATCAGTAGGCTAAAGCCCATGACCTCCGGATTATCAGGAGCTCCGACCAACCGAGATATAACAGGCTGCTTTATGAGTACATGTGTATCACTCAATGGCGAATATGAAACTGTGCAGAACTGAAGAACTGTGAAAGAGAAGTTAATTTTAAACTGGAGTGCGCCAAGAAATGAAGAAACAAGCTCACACTAAACACACAAAAGAATCACATACAGGACAGCTCAAGAGAAAGAACTGAGTAAAATCCACACACACACACAAAAATATAATCACACACACACACACACACAGATATATATATATATATATATATATATAGATAGATAGATAGATAGATAGATAGATAATATTAATGATCTTATCTATTATGCAAATTCCATTTTTCACCAAACATTAAAAGCACAAGCCACAATATAGAAAATAATGAGTCAAAAATCATATTATGTTTTTATGATCAAACCATCCGTAAATAAATAAAAAGATAATAAATGATTTCAGATACAAAACACAGATATAAGTAAATAATAATGATAATGATATACTACTTTTTCTACTTATTTTTATCGTTATCTTAATCATCCTTATATTCACACGCAAAAACGAAATTTGGAAATTTCATCCTCAAGAAAAAGGAGAACCTCAAATTGTGAAAAATTTCTGTTGGTAACATTTACTGGAGAGAAAAAAACTGTACTGAAAATTATGCCAATAATTAATTTCCTGTTCATTATTTGTTTGTAGTCTAAGATACCTAAATTCCGCTCTTTCTCCCTTCCCTACTTTGACAAGAACAGGACTGAAGACGACCATAGGTTATATCAATGAGATGACAAAAGTAAACTGCCTGAATCTGTGGAAACATCACAGTAACGCAAGAAGAGAAGAGAACGTAACTGCTTCCAACGTGTGCCAGTTTCGGACATGTGCAAAACCAAGGAGGGAATTATCCGTCGTTTGACTCCCTTGTTACTATTTCCTCATTAATAACCACCCTCCATATTCCTTTTTATGGCACTATCCAGACATTCCTCCACATAGAAAACTCCAACAATCAATTAAGTTTCAATTTCAACATCACTCCAAATGAATGAATGTCATATTTTTCAGTGTTGAACGCAAAGGCGGAGAAAAGACGAAAATAGCAACCGGAAGCTTTCATTGAACGTTCGCAAACTTTGATTTGCATAAATAGATATCAGTCTTAAAAACAAACATACAGTCTAAATTAATGTTCACGGAAATAATTTTAGAAATCGTATGATGTCTCTCTTATGATATGCTACTAGTTCAAGGAACACTTATTTTTGATATTGGATATAAAATAGATAATTTATGTAAACACCATATAATTTTCAACAGTACAGTTGAACCTCTTCGCATCTTTTCCAATGGAACGTTAGCTTTGCGCAGTGGCGGTACCATAGCCGATGAGGTTTAACCGAGGCGTGGTTATTGCTAGTTGAAAACTAATCCCAATACCCCGCGCTGACGACCTTCGGGTCGGCATGCGCAATTTTTTACGGCTCCTACGGGAGCTAAATACTGAAACAAAAAGCAGTGATACAAACAGAACTTTGTCAGTTTTCGCGATTCTAAAACGTTTTCCTTTATTCGTTTATCATCATTCTGATATTGTGTCGTCCAGGGAGAGAGAGAGTAAAAAAACAAACAAAGAAAAGTACACCAATACATCACTATCTATTATCCAATAGCAGAGGTTACTCATTTTCTGATTTTGTCATATGATTTGATTCTGTGTGAACTCTGCTTATCTACTGATTTTGTCATATAATTTGATTCTATGTGAACTCTACTTATTTACTGATTTTTGTCATATGATTTGATTCTATGTGAACTCTACGCAGACCTAGGTCAGGGTTTCAAAGACTGATCAGCGTGCTTTGTCTTCTGAAGTTTAGGCAATTGCTGCCTTTTCTTTCTTTCTTTTTATTTATTTATTCATTTATTTATTTGGTCCTTCTTCCTGGGCAGATGTGTTGCAGCGTATATGGAGCAGTCCACACGCCTCTGACGACACCTCTTTGAAATTGAAACTCAGATCATAATGTTGTCACGTTTGTGTGCATGGATAAAAAAGATGTTTATGTGTGTGTGTGGTGTGTGTGTATGTACTCCACACGTGTGTCTATTTGAGTGTGTGTGTCACAGTGTGGTGTGTTTGTGTGTGGTGGTGTGAGTGTGTGACCGTGACAGTGTGTGTGTGTGTGTGTGTGTGTATGTGTGAAATTTTATGCTGCTACTGTTTGATATACTATATATATATATATATATAATATATATCCCTAATCATGAAATATGATACAATTGATCATCCATAGTATTCACTTTTTGTATGTTGCACTACGTTTTGACTTGTTGTCGAGAAACCGTGTAATACTCGGGGTACGTTTTTGATATATTTGTGCGTTTTAATTATGAGGCCCATAATGTCATTCCTCCTGATGAGATAATGATGATAGTATATTTGACCTGACACTGACACTGTCAACAAACGCTTGCCGGCACACGCCGCCCCACCTCCCCTCTTTTTTACCTTTACTTTTTTTTTTTCTTCGTCTCCTGTTGTATCACTTAACCCTTTCACCGCCAAGCTCGCATTTATGCACAGGCGTGGTAGAGGACCCATGTCACTGAAAGGTGACCATTCATTGGTCTGTTATCCATGAACCTACTGCTCTTAATGTTCGGTGGTAGGATAGGCCATATTTTCTATACATCGCAGGGGGAAATCCCCAGCTATTCTTAGCCGCTGTCTTTTCTGTGTTTATACCACAAGGGAATTTTGTACTCTGAATTGACTAGTGGTGAAAGGGTTTTAAGGTGGTTGGTGAGACGTCTGTTCGGACACTGTTACTTCTACTACAACAACACACACACACACACACACACACACACACACACACACACACCACACACACACACACACACACACACACACACACAGGAAAACACGCACACACACACACACACACACACACACATCACAGTGGACACGCACACACGCCACAACACACACACACACACACACACACACACCAAACAACACACACACAAACAAACAAACATTTTCTGGAACAAACTGTACTAAAAATTATGCCAATAAATTGAATAATTATTTTCCTGTTTATTATTTGTTTCGGTCTAACTCACGGACTAATTCTGGCTCTTTCTCCCCCTCCCTTCTTTGACCTGAAACAGGACTGAAATGACCATAGGGGTTATCAATAAGTGACAAAAGTAACTGCCTGAGTCTGTGGAAACACCACAGAAACGCAAGAAGAGAAGAGAATGAAACTCCTTCCAATGCCAGTGTGTGCCAGTTTCGGACAAGATGCGATAACCAAGGGAGGGAACTAATCAATAATGTGACTCCTTGTTACTAATTCTCATTAATAACCACCCTCCCTCTTCCTTTTTATGGCTCTTCCAGACATTCCTCCACAAAGAAAAACTCCAACAACTAATTGAATTCCATTTTCAACATCAGTCCAAATAAATGAATATCATATTTTTCGGTGTTTGAACGCAAAGGCGGAGAAAAGACGAAAATAGCAACTGGAAGCTTTCATCGAACGTTCGCAAACTTTGATTTTGCATAAATAGATATCAGTCTTAAAAACAAAACTACAGTCTAATTATGTTACGGAAATAATTTTAGAAATCGTATGAAGTCTCTCTTATGATATGCTACTAGTTCAAGGAACACTTATTTTTGATATTGGATATAAAATAGATAATTTATGTACACACCATATAATTTTCAACATTGTAGTTGAACCTTGTCGATATTTTCTCTTACTACGCTAGCTTTGCGCAGTGGCGGTACCATAGCCGATGAGGTTTAACCGAGGCGTGGTTATTGCTAGTTGAAAA
>NW_027468375.1:0-114568 GCF_041734735.1 Babylonia areolata
TTGTTTAAGTATATATTCATTCAGTTTGTACTTGTTTTTGTTGTTGTTGTTGTTGCTATGGATAACACAATGTTATATGCAACTCCACCGACCCACACTTCCCCATTGTATTGTGGCCCAAGGCCGATGTACATTTAAACTTTCTGAGTTCTGAGTTCTCTCTCTCTCTCTCTCTCTCTCTCTCATACACAGAGTACACGCATCCACGAGCGCGCGCACACACGCACACACACATTCACTCACACAGACAGACAGACAGACACACACACACACACACACACACACACACACACACACACACACACTTGGGAACAAGCGCTCCACGCACGCACGCACGCACGCACAAATCAGACACGCCTTCACATTCACAAATGTGCATGTCACTTCCATGAATATCTATAAATATGACTGTCTCTCTCTTCCTCTCTTTTTTTTTCTTCTTTTGTGTGCGAGCGCGCGCGCCCGCGTGTGTGTGTATGTGTGTGTGTGTGTGTGTGTGTGTGTGTGTGTGTGTGTGTGTGTGTGTGTGTGAGAGTGAGGGCATGGTGTAAAGAAGCTTTTAGCTTATCCAGTTTACCCTCAATAAAACAGTTGTTCAGTTGTTCATTGTTTATTATTTTGTTCATTGTTCTCTCTCCCCTCATGGCCATCTTCCATTCCGAATGGACGAACATCATGTGACATATGTGTTCATACGTGCGCTCGTACGCGCGCGCGCATATATTCTCCTGGCAAAATCTGTTTGTCCAATTGTGTTTTGCTCACGTATTTTCTTAATATGTTGATATCGTGTTCGCCACCCAGATATCAATTCGCCCACGCCAGTTTGAGCTGCGGGAAGAAAGAGAAGAAGTCTCACACAGAAGCCCTGTGTCATGCCACTGTTTTTAACCTGTTTGCTGGTCTGGGTCAGGAGGAGTCTGGTGATGTCACTTGCTGCTGACAAGGTCTCGGAATCGCCAGGAAATTGCAAACCAAAGCAGTGCGCATTCGACAAGGCTGTGAGGGAGAATCTTTTGAGAGCCGCCCCTCATTCTTTTTCTGTCGTTGTATTGTTTTGTCTGTCAGTGTCTGTGTGTCTCTGCCTCTCTTTCTTTCTCAGTCTGTGTGTCTCTGTCTCTCTTTGTCTCGCTGTCTGTGTGTCTCTGTCTCTCTTTGTCTCGCTGTCTGTGTGTCTCTGTCTCTCTTTGTCTCGCTGTCTGTGTGTCTCTGTCTCTCTCTGTCTCGCTGTCTGTGTGTCTCTGTCTCTCTTTGTCTCGCTGTCTGTGTGTCTCTGTCTCTCTTTGTCTCGCTGTCTGTGTGTCTCTGTCTCGCTGTCTGTGTGTCTCTGTCTCTCTCTGTCTCACTGTCTGTGTGTATCTGTCTCTCTGTTTCGCTGTCTGTGTGTCTCTGTCTCTCTTTGTCTCGCTGTCTGTGTGTCTCTGTCTCGCTGTCTGTGTGTCTCTCTCTCTCTTTGTCTCGCTGTCTGTGTGTCTCTGTCTCTCTCTGTCTCGCTGTCTGTGTGTCTCTGTCTCTCTCTGTCTCGCTGTCTGTGTGTCTCTGTCTCGCTGTCTGTGTGTCTCTGTCTCGCTGTCTGTGTGTCTCTGTCTCTCTCTGTCTCGCTGTCTGTGTGTCTCTGTCTCTCTCTGTCTCGCTGTCTGTGTGTCTCTGTCTCGCTGTCTGTGTGTCTCTGTCTCGCTGTCTCTGTGTCTCTGTCTCGCTGTCTGTGTGTCTCTGTCTGTCTCACTGTCTGTGTGTCTCTGTCTCTCTGTCTCACTGTCTGTGTGTCTCTGTCTCTCTTTATCTCGCTGTCTGTGTGTCTCTGTCTCTCTTTGTCTCGCTGTCTGTGTGTCTCTGTCTCTCTCTGTCTCGCTGTCTGTGTGTCACTGTCTCTCTCTGTCTCGCTGTCTCTGTGTCTCTGTCTCTCTTTGTCTCGCTGTCTGTGTGTCTCTGTCTCTCTCTGTCTCGCTGTCTGTGTGTCTCTGTCTCACTCTGTCTCCCTGTCTGTGTGTCTCTGTCTCGCTGTCTGTGTATCTCTGTCTCTCTCTGTCTCGCTCTCTGTGTGTCTCTGTCTCGCTGTCTGTGTGTCTCTGTCTCTCTTTGTCTCGCTGTCTGTGTGTCTCTGTCTCTCTCTGTCTCGCTGTCTGTGTGTCTCTGTCTCACTCTGTCTCCCTGTCTGTGTGTCTCTGTCTCGCTGTCTGTATGTCTCTGTCTCTCTTTGTCTCGCTCTCTGTGTGTCTCTGTCTCTCTTTGTCTCGCTGTCTGTGTGTCTCTGTCTCTCTTTGTCTCGCTGTCTGTGTGTCTCTGTCTCTCTTTGTCTCGCTGTCTGTGTGTCTCTGTGTCTCTCTGTCTCGCTGTCTGTGTGTCTCTGTCTCTCTCTGTCTCGCTGTCTGTGTATCTCTGTGTCTCTCTGTCTCGCTGTCTGTATGTCTCTGTGTCTCTTTGTCTCGCTGTCTCTGTCTCTCTTTGTCTCGCTGTCTGTGTGTCTCTGTCTCTCTCTGTCTCGCTGTCTGTGTGTCTCTGTGTCTCTCTGTCTGGCTGTCTGTATGTCTCTGTCTCTCTTTGTCTCGCTGTCTGTATGTCTCTGTCTCTCTTTGTCTCGCTGTCTTTATGTCTCTGTCCCTCTTTGTCTCGCTGTCTGTATTTCTCTGTCTCTCTCTGTCTCGCTGTCTGTGTGTCTCTGTCTCTCTCTGTCTCGCTGTCTGTGTGTCTCTGTGTCTCTCTGTCTGGCTGTCTGTATGTCTCTGTCTCTCTTTGTCTCGCTGTCTGTATGTCTCTGTCTCTCTTTGTCTCGCTGTCTGTATGTCTCTGTCCCTCTTTGTCTCGCTGTCTGTGTGTCTCTGTCTCTCTCTGTCTCGCTGTCTGTGTGTCTCTGTCCCTCTTTGTCTCGCTGTCTGTATGTCTCTGTCTCTCTTTATCTCGGTGTCTGTATGTCTCTGTCTCTCTTTGTCTCGCTGTCTGTATATCTCTGTCCCTCTTTGTCTCGCTGTCTGTATTTCTCTGTCTCTCTCTGTCTGAAGCGAATAACATGCGACGAAAAAAAACTCAACAATAATAAAATAGTATCAGTTGTTGCTCATTGTGAAAAGTGAAATCTGTGTTGTCATTCTCATATGGAAAATATTTATGTTATACATTTATATATGTTTTTGTTTTTATTTCTCACTACATGCCATTACTTTGAATGGATGGTCGAACTGCACTTTGTTGCGCAGATTGATTCATTTCGTTTTGGCTTTGGTTTTCATCAATATTATTACTATTGATGCATGTTGTTATTTGTATTATGAACCCCCATGTCATTAGGGCTGTAAAGCTATTGACATTAAAGTGTTCAGTGTTCTGTCTCGCTGTCTGTGTGTCTCTGTCTCTCTCTGTCTCGCTGTCTGTGTGTCTCTGTCTCTCTCTGTCTCGCTGTCTGTATGTCTCTGTCTCTCTCTGTCTCGCTGTCTGTGTGTCTCTCTCTCTTTGTCTCGCTGTCTATATGTCTCTGTCTCTCTTTGTCTCGCTATCTGTATGTCTCTGTCTCTCTTTGTCTCGCTATCTGTATGTCTCTGTCTCTCTCTGTCTGAAGCGAATAACATGCGACGAAAAAAAACTCAACAATAATAAAATAGTATCAGTTGTTGCTCATTGTGAAAAGTGAAATCTGTGTTGTCATTCTCATATGGAAAATATTTATGTTATACATTTATATATGTTTTTATTTTTATTTCTCACTACATGCCATTACTTTGAATGAATGGTCGAACTACATTTTGTTGCACAGATTGATTGATTTCGTTTTGGCTTTGGTTTTCATCAATATTATTACTATTGATGCATGTTGTTATTTGTATTATGAAGCCCCATGTCATTAGGGCTATAAAGCTGTTGACATTAAAGGGTTCAGTGTTTAGTGTTCTATCTCGCTGTCTGTGTGTCTCTGTCTCTCTCTGTCTCGCTGTCTGTGTGTCTCTGTCTCTCTCTGTCTCGCTGTCTGTGTGTCTCTGTCTCTCTTTGTCTCGTTGTCTGTGTGTCTCTGTCTCTCTTTGTCTCGCTGTCTGTGTGTCTTTGTCTCTCTTTGTCTCGCTGTCTGTGTGTCTCTGTCTTGCTGTCTGTGTGTCTCTGTCTCTCTTTGTCTCGTTGTCTGTGTGTCTCTGTCTCTGTCTGTCTCGCTGTCTGTATGTCTCTGTCTCTCTTTGTCTCGCTCTCTGTGTCTCTCTGTCTCTCTTTGTCTCGCTGTCTGTGTGTCTTTGTCTCTCTTTGTCTCGCTGTCTGTGTGTCTCTCTCTCTTTGTCTCGCTATCTGTATGTCTCTGTCTCTTTGTCTCGCTGTCTGTATGTCTCTGTCTCTCTTTGTCTCGCTGTCTGTGTGTCTTTGTTTCTCTTTGTCTCGCTGTCTGTGTGTCTCTGTCTCTCTCTGTCTCGCTGTCTGTGTGTCTCTGTCTCTCTCTGTCTCGCTGTCTGTATGTCTCTGTCTATCTTTGTCTCGCTCTCTGTGTGTCTCTGTCTCTCTTTGTCTCGCTGTCTGTGTGTCTTTGTCTCTCTTTGTCTCGCTGTCTGTGTGTTTCTGTCTCTCTCTGTCTTACTGTCTGTATTTCTCTGTCTCTCTTTGTCTCGCTGTCTGTATGTCTCTGTCTCTCTTTATCTCGGTGTCTGTATGTCTCTGTCCCTCTTTGTCTCGCTGTCTGTATATCTCTGTCCCTCTTTGTCTCGCTGTCTGTATTTCTCTGTCTCTCTCTGTCTGAAGCGAATAACATGCGACGAAAAAAACCTCAACAATAATAAAATAGTATCAGTTGTTGCTCATTGTGAAAAGTGAAATCTGTGTTGTCATTCTCATATGGAGAATATTTATGTTATACATTTATATATGTTTTTGTTTTTATTTCTCACTACATGCCATTACTTTGAATGGATGGTCGAACTGCACTTTGTTGCGCAGATTGATTCATTTCGTTTTGGCTTTGGTTTTCATCAATATTATTACTATTGATGCATGTTGTTATTTGTATTATGAACCCCCATGTCATTAGGGCTGTAAAGCTATTGACATTAAAGTGTTCAGTGTTCTGTCTCGCTGTCTGTGTGTCTCTGTCTCTCTCTGTCTCGCTGTCTGTGTGTCTCTGTCTCTCTCTGTCTCGCTGTCTGTATGTCTCTGTCTCTCTTTGTCTCGCTGTCTGTGTGTCTCTCTCTCTTTGTCTCGCTGTCTATATGTCTCTGTCTCTCTTTGTCTCGCTATCTGTATGTCTCTGTCTCTCTTTGTCTCGCTATCTGTATGTCTCTGTCTCTCTCTGTCTGAAGCGAATAACATGCGACGAAAAAAACCTCAACAATAATAAAATAGTATCAGTTGTTGCTCATTGTGAAAAGTGAAATCTGTGTTGTCATTCTCATATGGAAAATATTTATGTTATACATTTATATATGTTTTTGTTTTTATTTCTCACTACATGCCATTACTTTGAATGGATGGTCGAACTACATTTTGTTGCACAGATTGATTGATTTCGTTTTGGCTTTGGTTTTCATCAATATTATTACTATTGATGCATGTTGTTATTTGTATTATGAAGCCCCATGTCATTAGGGCTATAAAGCTGTTGACATTAAAGGGTTCAGTGTTTAGTGTTCTATCTCGCTGTCTGTGTGTCTCTGTCTCTCTCTGTCTCGCTGTCTGTGTGTCTCTGTCTCTCTCTGTCTCGCTGTCTGTGTGTCTCTGTCTCTCTTTGTCTCGTTGTCTGTGTGTCTCTGTCTCTCTTTGTCTCGCTGTCTGTGTGTCTTTGTCTCTCTTTGTCTCGCTGTCTGTGTGTCTCTGTCTTGCTGTCTGTGTGTCTCTGTCTCTCTTTGTCTCGTTGTCTGTGTGTCTCTGTCTGTCTCGCTGTCTGTATGTCTCTGTCTCTCTTTGTCTCGCTCTCTGTGTCTCTCTGTCTCTCTTTTTCTCGCTGTCTGTGTGTCTTTGTCTCTCTTTGTCTCGCTGTCTGTGTGTCTCTCTCTCTTTGTCTCGCTATCTGTATGTCTCTGTCTCTTTGTCTCGCTGTCTGTATGTCTCTGTCTCTCTTTGTCTCGCTGTCTGTGTGTCTTTGTTTCTCTTTGTCTCGCTGTCTGTGTGTCTCTGTCTCTCTCTGTCTCGCTGTCTGTGTGTCTCTGTCTCTCTCTGTCTCGCTGTCTGTATGTCTCTGTCTATCTTTGTCTCGCTCTCTGTGTGTCTCTGTCTCTCTTTGTCTCGCTGTCTGTGTGTCTTTGTCTCTCTTTGTCTCGCTGTCTGTGTGTTTCTGTCTCTCTCTGTCTTACTGTCTGTATTTCTCTGTCTCTCTTTGTCTCGCTGTCTGTATGTCTCTGTCTCTCTTTATCTCGGTGTCTGTATGTCTCTGTCCCTCTTTGTCTCGCTGTCTGTATATCTCTGTCCCTCTTTGTCTCGCTGTCTGTATTTCTCTGTCTCTCTCTGTCTGAAGCGAATAACATGCGACGAAAAAAACCTCAACAATAATAAAATAGTATCAGTTGTTGCTCATTGTGAAAAGCGAAATCTGTGTTGTCATTCTCATATGGAGAATATTTATGTTATACATTTATATATGTTTTTGTTTTTATTTCTCACTACATGCCATTACTTTGAATGAATGGTCGAACTGCATTTTGTTCCACAGATTGATTGATTTCGTTTTGGCTTTGGTTTTCATCAATATTATTACTATTGATGCATGTTGTTATTTGTATTATGAAGCCCCATGTCATTAGGGCTATAAAGCTATTGACATTGAAGGGTTCAGTGTTCAGTGTTCTGTCTCGCTGTCTGTGTGTCTCTGTCTCTCTCTATCTCGCTGTCTGTGTGTCTCTGTCTCTCTCTGTCTCGCTGTCTGTGTCTCTCTGTCTCTCTTTGTCTCGTTGTCTGTGTGTCTCTGTCTCTCTTTGTCTCGCTGTCTGTATGTCTGTGTCTCTCTTTGTCTCGCTCTCTGTGTGTCTCTGTCTCTCTTTATCTCGTTGTCTGTGTATCTCTGTCTCTCTTTGTCTCGCTGTCTGTGTGTCTCTGTCTCTCTTTGTCTCGCTGTCTGTATGTCTGTCTCTCTTTGTCTCGCTCTCTGTGTGTCTCTGTCTCTCTTTATCTCGTTGTCTGTGTATCTCTGTCTCTCTTTGTCTCGCTGTCTGTATGTCTCTGTCTCTCTTTGTCTCGCTGTCTGTATGTCTCTGTCTCTCTCTGTCTGAAGCGAATAACATGTGACGAAAAAAAACTCAACAATAATAAAATAGTATCAGTTGTTGCTCATTGTGAAAAGTGAAATCTGTGTTGTCATTCTCGTATGGAAAATATTTATGTTATTCATTTATATATGTTTTTGTTTTTATTTCTCACTACATGCCATTACTTTGAATGGATGGTCGAACTGCACTTTGTTGCACAGATTGATTGATTTCGTTTTGGCTTTGGTTTTCATCAATATTATTACTATTGATGCATGTTGTTATTTGTATTATGAACCCCCATGTCATTAGGGCTGTAAAGCTATTGACATTAAAGTGTTCAGTGTTCAGTGTTCTGTCTCGCTGTCTGTGTGTCTCTGTCTCTCTCTGTCTCGCTGTCTGTATGTCTCTGTCTCTCTTTGTCTCGCTGTCTGTGTGTCTCTGTCTCTCTTTGTCTCGCTGTCTGTGTGTCTTTGTCTCTCTTTGTCTCGCTGTCTGTGTGTCTCTGTCTCTCTCTGTCTCGCTGTCTGTGTGTCTCTGTCTCTCTCTGTCTCGCTGTCTGTATGTCTCTGTCTATCTTTGTCTCGCTCTCTGTGTGTCTCTGTCTCTCTTTGTCTCGCTGTCTGTGTGTCTTTGTCTCTCTTTGTCTCGCTGTCTGTGTGTCTCTGTCTCTCTCTGTCTCACTGTCTGTATTTCTCTGTCTCTCTTTGTCTCGCTGTCTGTATGTCTCTGTCTCTCTTTATCTCGGTGTCTGTGTGTCTCTGTCCCTCTTTCTCTTGCTGTCTGTATATCTCTGTCCCTCTTTGTCTCGCTGTCTGTATTTCTCTGTCTCTCTCTGTCTCAAGCGAATAACATGCGACGGAAAAAAACTCAGCAATAATAAAATAGTATCAGTTGTTGCTCATTGGGAAAAGTGAAATCTGTGTTTTCATTCTCATATGGAAAATATTTATGTTATACATTTATATATGTTTTTGTTTTTATTTCTCACTACATGCCATTACTTTGAATGGATGGTCGAACTGCACTTTCTTGCACAGATTGATTCATTTCGTTTTGGCTTTGGTTTTCATCAATATTATTACTATTGATGCATGTTGTTATTTGTATTATGAACCCCCATGTCATTAGGGCTGTAAAGCTATTCACATTAAAGTGTTCAGTGTTCTGTCTCGCTGTCTGTGTGTCTCTGTCTCTCACTGTCTCGCTGTCTGTGTGTCTCTGTCTCTCTCTGTCTCGCTGTCTGTATGTCTCTGTCTCTCTTTGTCTCGCTCTCTGTGTGTCTCTGTCTCTCTTTCTCTCGCTGTCTGTGTGTCTCTGTCTCTCTTTTTCTCGCTGTCTGTGTGTCTCTGTCTCTCTCTGTCTCGCTGTCTGTGTGTCTCTGTCTCTCTTTGTCTCGCTGTCTGTGTGTCTCTGTCTCTCTTTGTCTCGCTGTCTGTGTGTCTCTGTCTCTCTCTGTCTCGCTGTCTGTGTCTCTGTCTCTCTTTGTCTCGCTGTCTCTGTCTCTCTGTCTCGCTGTCTGTGTGTCTCTGTCTCTTTCTCTCTGTGTCACTGTCTGTGTGTCTCTGTCTCTCTTTGTCTCACTGTCTGTGTTTCTCTGTCTCTATCTGTCTCGCTGCCTGTGTGTCTCTGTCTGTCTTTGTCTCACTGTCTGTGTGTCTCTGTCTCTCTCTGTCTCGCTGTCTGTGTGTCTCTGTCTCTCTTTCTCTCGCTGTCTGTGTGTCTCTGTCTCTGTTTGTCTCGCTGTCTGTGTGTCTCTGTCTCTGTCTCGCTGTCTGGGTGTCTCTGTCTCTCTCTCTGTGTGTCACTGCCTGTGTGTCTCTGTCTCTCTTTGTCTCGCTGTCTGTGTGTCTCTGTCTCTCTCTGCCTTCCTGCCTGTGTGTCTCTGTCTCTCTTTGTCTTGCTGTCTCTGTCTGTCTCTGTTTCGCTGTCTGTATGTCTCTGTCTCTCTTTGTCTCGCTGTCTGTGTGTCTCTGTCTCTCTTTGTCTCGCTGTCTGTGTGTCTCTGTCTCTCTCTGTCTCGCTGTCTCTGTGTCTCTCTGTCTCGCTGTCTGTATGTCTCTGTCTCTCTTTGTCTCGCTGTCTCTGTGTCTCTGTCTCTCTTTGTGTCGCTGTCTGTGTGTCTCTGTCTCTCTCTGTCTCGCTGTCTGTGTGTCTCTGTGTCTCTCTGTCTCACTGTCTGTATGTCTCTGTCTCTCTTTGTCTCGCTGTCTGTGTGTCTCTGTCTCTCTTTGTCTCGCTGTCTGTATGTCTCTGTCTCTCTCTGTCTCGCTGTCTGTGTGTCTCTGTGTCTCTCTGTCTCGCTGTCTGTATGTCTCTGTCTCTCTTTGTCTCGCTCTCTGTGTGTCTCTGTCTCTTTTTCTCTCGCTGTCTGTGTGTCTTTGTCTCTGTCTCGATGTCTGTGTGTCTCTGTCTCTCTCTGTCTCGCTGTCTGTGTGTCTCTGTGTCTCTCTGTCTCGCTGTCTGTATGTCTCTGTCTTTGTCTCGCTCTCTGTGTGTCTCTGTCTCTCTTTGTCTCGCTGTCTGTGTGTCCTTGTCTCTGTCTCGCTGTCTGTGTGTCTCTGTCTCTCTTTGTCTCGCTGTCTGTGTGTCTCTGTCTCTCTTTGTCTCGCTGTCTGTATGTCTCTGTGTCTCTTTGTCTCGCTGTCTGTATGTCTCTGTCTCTCTCTGTCTGAAGCGAATAACATGCGACGAAAAAAAACTCAACAATAATAAAATAGTATCAGTTGTTGCTCATTGTGAAAAGTGAAATCTGTGTTGTCATTCTCATATGGAAAATATTTATGTTATACATTTATATATGTTTTTGTTTTTATTTCTCACTACATGTCATTACTTTGAATGGATTGTCGAACTGCACTTTGTTGCACAGATTGATTGATTTCGTTTTGGCTTTGGTTTTCATCAATATTATTACTATTGATGCATGTTGTTATTTGTATTATGTACCCCCATGTCATTAGGGCTGTAAAGCTATTGACATTAAAGGGTTCAGTGTTCAGTGTTCTGTCTCGCTGTCTGTGTGTCTCTGTCTCTTTCTCTCTGTGTCACTGTCTGTGTGTCTCTGTCTCTCTTTGTCTCGCTGTCTGTGTTTCTCTGTCTCTCTCTCTCTCGCTGCCTGTGTGTCTCTGTCTGTCTTTGTCTCGCTGTCTGTGTGTCTCTGTCTCTCTCTGTCTCGCTGTCTGTGTGTCTCTGTCTCTCTTTCTCTCGCTGTCTGTGTGTCTCTGTCTCTCTTTGTCTCGCTGTCTGTGTGTCTCTGTCTCTGTCTCGCTGTCTGTGTGTCTCTGTCTCTCCCTCTCTCTGTGTCACTGTCTGTGTGTCTCTGTCTCTCTTTGTCTCGCTGTCTGTGTTTCTCTGTCTCTCTCTGTCTTGCTGCCTGTGTGTCTCTGTCTCTCTTTGTCTTGCTGTCTCTGTATCTCTGTCTCTCTCTGTCTCGCTGTCTGTATCTCTCTGTCTCTCTTTGTCTCGCTGTCTGTGTGTCTCTGTCTCTCTTTGTCTCGCTGTCTGTGTGTCTCTGTCTCTCTCTGTCTCGCTGTCTGTGTGTCTCTGTGTCTCTGTCTCGCTGTCTGTATGTCTCTGTCTCTCTTTGTCTCGCTGTCTGTGTGTCTCTGTCTCTCTTTTTCTCGCTGTCTGTATGTCTCTGTCTCTCTTTGTCTCGCTGTCTGTATGTCTCTGTCTCTCTCTGTCTGAAGCGAATAACATGCGACGAAAAAAAACTCAACAATAATAAAATAGTATCAGTTGTTGCTCATTGTGAAAAGTGAAATCTGTGTTGTCATTCTCATATGGAAAATATTTCTGTTATACATTTATATATGTTTTTGTTTTTATTTCTCACTACATGCCATTACTTTGAATGGATGGTCGAACTGCACTTTGTTGCACAGATTGATTGATTTCGTTTTGGCTTTGGTTTTCATCAATATTATTACTATTGATGCATGTTGTTATTTGTATTATGAACCCCCATGTCATTAGGGCTGTAAAGCTATTCAAATTAAAGTGTTCAGTGTTCTGTCTCGCTGTCTGTGTGTCTCTGTCTCTCTCTGTCTCGCTGTCTGTGTGTCTCTGTCTCTCTCTGTCTCGCTGTCTGTATGTCTCTGTCTCTCTTTGTCTCGCTCTCTGTGTGTCTCTGTCTCTCTTTGTCTCGCTGTCTGTGTGTCTTTGTCTCTCTTTCTCTCGCTGTCTTTGTGTCTCTGTCTCTCTCTGTCTCGCTGTCTGTATTTCTCTCTCTCTCTTTGTCTCGCTCTCTGTATGTCTCTGTCCCTCTTTGTCTCGCTGTCTGTATGTCTCTGTCCCTCTTTGTCTCGCTGTCTGTATTTCTCTGTCTCTCTCTGTCTGAAGCGAATAACATGCGACGAGGAGAAAAAACTCAACAATAATAAAATAGTATCAGTTGTTGCTCATTGGTAAAAGTGAAATCTGTGTTGTCATTCTCATATGGAAAATATTTATGTTATACATTTATATATGTTTTTGTTTTTATTTCTCACTACATGCCATTACTTTGAATGGATGGTCGAACTGCACTTTGTTGCACAAATTGATTGATTTCGTTTTGGCTTTGGTTTTCATCAATATTATTACTATTGATGCATGTTGTTATTTGTATTATGAACCCCCATGTCATTAGGGCTGTAAAGCTATTGACATTAAAGTGTTCAGTGTTCAGTGTTCTGTCTCGCTGTCTGTGTGTCTCTGTCTCTCTCTGTCTCGCTGTCTGTGTGTCTCTGTCTCTCTCTGTCTCGCTGTCTGTATGTCTCTGTCTCTCTTTCTCTCGCTCTCTGTGTGTCTCTGTCTCTCTTTGTCTCGCTCTCTGTGTGTCTCTGTCTCTCTTTGTCTCGCTGTCTGTGTGTCTCTGTCTCTCTCTGTCTCGCTGTCTGTGTGTCTCTGTCTCTCTTTGTCTCGCTGTCTGTGTGTCTCTGTCTCTCATTGTCTCGCTGTCTGTGTGTCTCTGTCTCTATCTCGCTGTCTGTGTGTCTGTGTCTCTTTCTCTATGTGTCACTGTCTGTGTGTCTCTGTCTCTCTTTGTCTCGCTGTCTGTGTGTCTCTGTCTCTCTTTCTCTCGCTGTCTGTGTGTCTCTGTCTCTCTCTGTCTCGCTGTCTGTGTGTCTCTGTCTCTCTTTGTCTCGCTGTCTGTTTGTGTGTGTCTCTCTCTGTCTCGCTGTCTGTGTGTCTCTCTGTCTCGCTGTCTGTATGTCTCTGTCTCTCTTTGTCTCGCTGTCTGTGTGTCTCTGTCTCTCTTTGTCTCGCTGTCTGTATGTCTCTGTCTCTCTTTGTCTCGCTGTCTGTATGTCTCTGTCTCTCTTTGTCTCACTGTCTGTATGTCTCTGTCTCTCTCTGTCTGAAGTGAATAACATGCGACGAAAAAAAACTCAACAATAATAAGATAGTATCAGTTGTTGCTCATTGTGAAAAGTGAAATCTGTGTTGTCATTCTCATATGGAAAATATTTATGTTATACATTTATATATGTTTTTGTTTTTATTTCTCACTACATGCCATTACTTTGAATGGATGGTCGAACTGCACTTTGTTGCACAGATTGATTGATTTCGTTTTGGCTTTGGTTTTCATCAATATTATTACTATTGATGCATGTTGTTATTTGTATTATGAACCCCCATGTCATTAGGGCTGTAAAGCTATTGACATTAAAGTGTTCAGTGTTCTGTCACGCTCTCTGTGTGTCTCTGTCTCTCTCTGTCTCGCTGTCTGTGTGTCTCTGTCTCTCTCTGTCTCGCTGTCTGTATGTCTCTGTCTCTCTTTGTCTCGCTCTCTGTGTGTCTCTGTCTCTCTTTGTCTTGCTGTCTGTGTGTCTTTATCTCTCTTTGTCTCGCTGTCTGTGTCTCTCTGTCTATCTCTGTCTCGCTGTCTGTGTGTCTCTGTCTCTCTTTGTCTCGCTGTCTGTGGGTTTCTGTCTCTCTTTGTCTCGCTGTCTGTGTGTCTCTGTTTCTCTCTGTCTCGCTGTCTGTGTGTCTCTGTCTCTCTTTGTCTCGCTGTCTGTGTGTCTCTGTCTCTCTTTGTCTCGCTGTCTCTGTGTCTCTGTCTCTGTCTCTCTGTCTGTGTGTCTCTGTCTCTTTCTCTCTGTGTCACTGTCTGTGTGTCTCTGTCTCTCTTTGTCTCGCTGTCTGTGTGTCTCTGTCTCTCTCTCTCTCGCTGTCTGTGTTTCTCTCTCTCTCTCTGTCTCGCTGTCTGTATTGATCTGTCTCTCTTTGTCTCGCTGTCTGTATGTCTCTGTCTCTCTTTGTCTCGGTGTCTGTGTGTCTCTGTCCCTCTTTGTCTCGCTGTCTGTATGTCTCTGTCCCTCTTTGTCTCGCTGTCTGTATTTCTCTGTCTCTCTCTGTCTGAAGCGAATAACATGCGACGAAAAAAAACCCAACAATAATAAAATAGTATCAGTTGTTGCTCATTGTGAAAAGTGAAATCTATGTTGTCATTCTTATATGGAAAATATTTATGTTATACATTTATATATGTTTCTGTTTTTATTTCTCACTTCATGCCATTACTTTGAATGGATGGTCGAACTGCACTT
Organism: Babylonia areolata; assembly: GCF_041734735.1. Lineage (NCBI taxonomy): Eukaryota > Metazoa > Mollusca > Gastropoda > Neogastropoda > Buccinidae > Babylonia > Babylonia areolata. The sequence goes on from NW_027468375.1 coordinate 13,682, forward strand.
TGTTACACAGATTCATTGATTTCGTTTTGGCTTTGGTTTTCATCAATATTATTACTATTGATGCATGTTGTTATTTGTATTATGAACCCCCATGTCATTAGGGCTGTAAAGCTATTGACATTAAAGTGTTCAGTGTTCAGTGTTCTGTCTCGCTGTCGGTGTGTCTCTGTCTCTCTCTGTCTCGCTGTCTGTGTGTCTCTGTCTCGCTGTCTGTATGTCTCTGTCTCTCTTTGTCTCGCTCTCTGTGTGTCTCTGTCTCTCTTTGTCTCGCTTTCTCTCTTTGTCTCGCTGTCTGTGTGTCTCTGTCTCTCTTTGTCTCGCTGTCTGTGTGTCTCTGTCTCTCTTTGTCTCGCTGTCTGTGTGTCTCTTTCTCTGTCTCGCTGTCTGTGTGTCTCTGTCTCGCTGTCTGTATGTCTCTGTCTCTCTTTGTCTCGCTGTCTGTGTGTCTCTGTCTCTCTTTGTCTCGCTGTCTGTGTGTCTTTGTCTCTCTTTGTCTCGCTGTCTGTGTGTCTTTGTCTCTGTCTCGCTGTCTGTGTGTCTCTGTCTCTCTTTTTCTCGCTGTCTGTGTCTCTCTGTCTCTCTTTGTCTCGCTGTCTGTGTGTCTCTTTCTCTGTCTCGCTGTCTGTGTGTCTCTGTCTCTTTCTCTCTGTCACTGTCTGTGTGTCTCTGTCTCTCTTTCTCTCGCTGTCTGTGTGTCTCTGTCTCTGTCTGTCTCGCTGCCTGTGTGTCTCTGTCTCTCTTTGTCTCGCTGTCTGTATGTCTCTGTCTCTCTTTGTCTCGCTGTCTGTATGTCTCTGTCCCTCTTTGTCTCGCTGTCTGTATGTCTCTGTCTCTCTCTGTCTGAAGCGAATAACATGCGACGAAAAAAAACTCAACAATAATAATGTAGTATCAGTTGTTGCTCATTGTGAAAAGTGAAATCTGTGTTGTCATTCTCATATGGAAAATATTTATGTTATACATTTATATATGTTTTTGTTTTTATTTCTCACTACATGTCATTACTTTGAATGGATTGTCGAACTGCACTTTGTTGCACAGATTGATTGATTTCGTTTTGGCTTTGGTTTTCATCAATATTATTACTATTGATGCATGTTGTTATTTGTATTATGTACCCCCATGTCATTAGGGCTGTAAAGCTATTGACATTAAAGTGTTCAGTGTTCAGTGTTCTGTCTCGCTGTCTGTGTGTCTCTGTCTCTTTCTCTCTGTGTCACTGTCTGTGTGTCTCTGTCTCTCTTTGTCTCGCTGTCTGTGTTTCTCTGTCTCTCTCTCTCTCGCTGCCTGTGTGTCTCTGTCTGTCTTTGTCTCGCTGTCTGTGTGTCTCTGTCTCTCTCTGTCTCGCTGTCTGTGTGTCTCTGTCTCTCTTTCTCTCGCTGTCTGTGTGTCTCTGTCTCTCTTTGTCTCGCTGTCTGTGTGTCTCTGTCTCTGTCTCGCTGTCTGTGTGTCTCTGTCTCTCCCTCTCTCTGTGTCACTGTCTGTGTGTCTCTGTCTCTCTTTGTCTCGCTGTCTGTGTTTCTCTGTCTCTCTCTGTCTTGCTGCCTGTGTGTCTCTGTCTCTCTTTGTCTTGCTGTCTCTGTATCTCTGTCTCTCTCTGTCTCGCTGTCTGTATCTCTCTGTCTCTCTTTGTCTCGCTGTCTGTGTGTCTCTGTCTCTCTTTGTCTCGCTGTCTGTGTGTCTCTGTCTCTCTCTGTCTCGCTGTCTGTGTGTCTCTGTGTCTCTGTCTCGCTGTCTGTATGTCTCTGTCTCTCTTTGTCTCGCTGTCTGTGTGTCTCTGTCTCTCTTTTTCTCGCTGTCTGTATGTCTCTGTCTCTCTTTGTCTCGCTGTCTGTATGTCTCTGTCTCTCTCTGTCTGAAGCGAATAACATGCGACGAAAAAAAACTCAACAATAATAAAATAGTATCAGTTGTTGCTCATTGTGAAAAGTGAAATCTGTGTTGTCATTCTCATATGGAAAATATTTCTGTTATACATTTATATATGTTTTTGTTTTTATTTCTCACTACATGCCATTACTTTGAATGGATGGTCGAACTGCACTTTGTTGCACAGATTGATTGATTTCGTTTTGGCTTTGGTTTTCATCAATATTATTACTATTGATGCATGTTGTTATTTGTATTATGAACCCCCATGTCATTAGGGCTGTAAAGCTATTCACATTAAAGTGTTCAGTGTTCTGTCTCGCTGTCTGTGTGTCTCTGTCTCTCTCTGTCTCGCTGTCTGTGTGTCTCTGTCTCTCTCTGTCTCGCTGTCTGTATGTCTCTGTCTCTCTTTGTCTCGCTCTCTGTGTGTCTCTGTCTGTCTTTGTCTGTCTTTGTCTCGCTGTCTGTGTGTCTTTGTCTCTCTTTCTCTCGCTGTCTTTGTGTCTCTGTCTCTCTCTGTCTCGCTGTCTGTATTTCTCTCTCTCTCTTTGTCTCGCTCTCTGTATGTCTCTGTCCCTCTTTGTCTCGCTGTCTGTATGTCTCTGTCCCTCTTTGTCTCGCTGTCTGTATTTCTCTGTCTCTCTCTGTCTGAAGCGAATAACATGCGACGAGGAGAAAAAACTCAACAATAATAAAATAGTATCAGTTGTTGCTCATTGGTAAAAGTGAAATCTGTGTTGTCATTCTCATATGGAAAATATTTATGTTATACATTTATATATGTTTTTGTTTTTATTTCTCACTACATGCCATTACTTTGAATGAATGGTCGAACTGCACTTTGTTGCACAAATTGATTGATTTCGTTTTGGCTTTGGTTTTCATCAATATTATTACTATTGATGCATGTTGTTATTTGTATTATGAACCCCCATGTCATTAGGGCTGTAAAGCTATTGACATTAAAGTGTTCAGTGTTCAGTGTTCTGTCTCGCTGTCTGTGTGTCTCTGTCTCTCTCTGTCTCGCTGTCTGTGTGTCTCTGTCTCTCTCTGTCTCGCTGTCTGTATGTCTCTGTCTCTCTTTCTCTCGCTCTCTGTGTGTCTCTGTCTCTCTTTGTCTCGCTCTCTGTGTGTCTCTGTCTCTCTTTGTCTCGCTGTCTGTGTGTCTCTGTCTCTCTCTGTCTCGCTGTCTGTGTGTCTCTGTCTCTCTTTGTCTCGCTGTCTGTGTGTCTCTGTCTCTCATTGTCTCGCTGTCTGTGTGTCTCTGTCTCTATCTCGCTGTCTGTGTGTCTGTGTCTCTTTCTCTATGTGTCACTGTCTGTGTGTCTCTGTCTCTCTTTGTCTCGCTGTCTGTGTGTCTCTGTCTCTCTTTCTCTCGCTGTCTGTGTGTCTCTGTCTCTCTCTGTCTCGCTGTCTGTGTGTCTCTGTCTCTCTTTGTCTCGCTGTCTGTTTGTGTGTGTCTCTCTCTGTCTCGCTGTCTGTGTGTCTCTCTGTCTCGCTGTCTGTATGTCTCTGTCTCTCTTTGTCTCGCTGTCTGTGTGTCTCTGTCTCTCTTTGTCTCGCTGTCTGTATGTCTCTGTCTCTCTTTGTCTCGCTGTCTGTATGTCTCTGTCTCTCTTTGTCTCACTGTCTGTATGTCTCTGTCTCTCTCTGTCTGAAGTGAATAACATGCGACGAAAAAAAACTCAACAATAATAAGATAGTATCAGTTGTTGCTCATTGTGAAAAGTGAAATCTGTGTTGTCATTCTCATATGGAAAATATTTATGTTATACATTTATATATGTTTTTGTTTTTATTTCTCACTACATGCCATTACTTTGAATGGATGGTCGAACTGCACTTTGTTGCACAGATTGATTGATTTCGTTTTGGCTTTGGTTTTCATCAATATTATTACTATTGATGCATGTTGTTATTTGTATTATGAACCCCCATGTCATTAGGGCTGTAAAGCTATTGACATTAAAGTGTTCAGTGTTCTGTCACGCTCTCTGTGTGTCTCTGTCTCTCTCTGTCTCGCTGTCTGTGTGTCTCTGTCTCTCTCTGTCTCGCTGTCTGTATGTCTCTGTCTCTCTTTGTCTCGCTCTCTGTGTGTCTCTGTCTCTCTTTGTCTTGCTGTCTGTGTGTCTTTATCTCTCTTTGTCTCGCTGTCTGTGTCTCTCTGTCTATCTCTGTCTCGCTGTCTGTGTGTCTCTGTCTCTCTTTGTCTCGCTGTCTGTGGGTTTCTGTCTCTCTTTGTCTCGCTGTCTGTGTGTCTCTGTTTCTCTCTGTCTCGCTGTCTGTGTGTCTCTGTCTCTCTTTGTCTCGCTGTCTGTGTGTCTCTGTCTCTCTTTGTCTCGCTGTCTCTGTGTCTCTGTCTCTGTCTCTCTGTCTGTGTGTCTCTGTCTCTTTCTCTCTGTGTCACTGTCTGTGTGTCTCTGTCTCTCTTTGTCTCGCTGTCTGTGTGTCTCTGTCTCTCTCTCTCTCGCTGTCTGTGTTTCTCTCTCTCTCTCTGTCTCGCTGTCTGTATTGATCTGTCTCTCTTTGTCTCGCTGTCTGTATGTCTATGTCTCTCTTTGTCTCGGTGTCTGTGTGTCTCTGTCCCTCTTTGTCTCGCTGTCTGTATGTCTCTGTCCCTCTTTGTCTCGCTGTCTGTATTTCTCTGTCTCTCTCTGTCTGAAGCGAATAACATGCGACGAAAAAAAACCCAACAATAATAAAATAGTATCAGTTGTTGCTCATTGTGAAAAGTGAAATCTATGTTGTCATTCTTATATGGAAAATATTTATGTTATACATTTATATATGTTTCTGTTTTTATTTCTCACTTCATGCCATTACTTTGAATGGATGGTCGAACTGCACTTTGTTACACAGATTCATTGATTTCGTTTTGGCTTTGGTTTTCATCAATATTATTACTATTGATGCATGTTGTTATTTGTATTATGAACCCCCATGTCATTAGGGCTGTAAAGCTATTGACATTAAAGTGTTCAGTGTTCAGTGTTCTGTCTCGCTGTCGGTGTGTCTCTGTCTCTCTCTGTCTCGCTGTCTGTGTGTCTCTGTCTCGCTGTCTGTATGTCTCTGTCTCTCTTTGTCTCGCTCTCTGTGTGTCTCTGTCTCTCTTTGTCTCGCTTTCTCTCTTTGTCTCGCTGTCTGTGTGTCTCTGTCTCTCTTTGTCTCGCTGTCTGTGTGTCTCTGTCTCTCTTTGTCTCGCTGTCTGTGTGTCTCTTTCTCTGTCTCGCTGTCTGTGTGTCTCTGTCTCGCTGTCTGTATGTCTCTGTCTCTCTTTGTCTCGCTGTCTGTGTGTCTCTGTCTCTCTTTGTCTCGCTGTCTGTGTGTCTTTGTCTCTCTTTGTCTCGCTGTCTGTGTGTCTTTGTCTCTGTCTCGCTGTCTGTGTGTCTCTGTCTCTCTTTTTCTCGCTGTCTGTGTCTCTCTGTCTCTCTTTGTCTCGCTGTCTGTGTGTCTCTTTCTCTGTCTCGCTGTCTGTGTGTCTCTGTCTCTTTCTCTCTGTCACTGTCTGTGTGTCTCTGTCTCTCTTTCTCTCGCTGTCTGTGTGTCTCTGTCTCTGTCTGTCTCGCTGCCTGTGTGTCTCTGTCTCTCTTTGTCTCGCTGTCTGTATGTCTCTGTCTCTCTTTGTCTCGCTGTCTGTATGTCTCTGTCCCTCTTTGTCTCGCTGTCTGTATGTCTCTGTCTCTCTCTGTCTGAAGCGAATAACATGCGACGAAAAAAAACTCAACAATAATAATGTAGTATCAGTTGTTGCTCATTGTGAAAAGTGAAATCTGTGTTGTCATTCTCATATGGAAAATATTTATGTTATACATTTATATATGTTTTTGTTTTTATTTCTCACTACATGCCATTACTTTGAATGGATGGTCGAACTGCACTTTGTTGCACAGATTGATTGATTGCGTTTTGGCTTTGGTTTTCATCAATATTATTACTATTGATGCATGTTGTTATTTGTATTATGAACCCCCATGTCATTAGGGCTGTAAAGCTATTCACATTAAAGTGTTCAGTGTTCAGTGTTCTGTCTCGCTGTCTGTGTGTCTCTGTCTGTCTCTGTCTCGCTGTCTGTGTGTCTCTGTCTCTCTCTGTCTCGCTGTCTGTATGTATCTGTCTCTCTTTCTCTCGCTCTCTGTGTGTCTCTGTCTCTCTTTGTCTCGCTGTCTGTGTGTCTTTGTCTCTCTTTGTCTCGCTGTCTGTGTGTCTCTGTCTCTTTGTCTCGCTGTCTGTGTGTCTCTGTCTCTCTCTGTCTCGCTGTCTGTATTTCTCTGTCTCTCTTTGTCTCGCTGTCTGTATGTCTCTGTCTCTCTTTGTCTCGCTGTCTGTATGTCTCTGTCCCTCTTTCTCTCGCTATCTGTATGTCTCTGTCCCTCTTTGTCTCGCTGTCTGTATGTCTCTGTCTCTCTCTGTCTGAAGCGAATAACATGCGATGGAAAAAAAGTCAACAATAATAAAATAGTATCAGTTGTTGCTCATTGTGAAAAGTGAAATCTGTGTTGTCATTCTCATATGGAAAATATTTATGTTATACTTTTATATATGTTTTTGTTTTTATTTCTCACTGCATGCCATTACTTTGAATGGATGGTCGAACTGCACTTTGTTGTTCAGATTGATTTCGTTTTGGCTTTGGTTTTCATCAATATTATTACTATTGATGCATGTTGTTATTTGTATTATGAACCCCCATGTCATTAGGGCTGTAAAGCTATTGACATTAAAGTGTTCAGTGTTCAGTGTTCTGTCTCGCTGTCTGTGTGTCTCTGTCTCTCTCTGTCTCGCTGTCTGTGTGTCTCTGTCTCTCTTTGTCTCGCTCTCTGTGTGTCTCTGTCTCTCTTTGTCTCGCTGTCTGTGTGTCTCTCTCTCTTTATCTCGCTGTCTGTGTGTCTCTGTCTCTCTCTGTCTCGCTGTCTGTGTGTCTCTGTCTCTCTTTGTCTCGCTGTCTGTGTGTCTCTGTCTCTGTCTCGCTGTCTGTGTGTCTCTGTCTCTCTCTCTCTGTGTCACTGTCTGTGTGTCTCTGTCTCTCTTTGTCTCGCTGTCTGTGTGTCTCTGTCTCTCTCTGTCTCGCTGCCTGTGTGTCTCTGTCTCTCTTTGTCTCGCTGTCTGTGTGTCTCTGTCTCTCTCTGTCTCTGTGTCTCTGTCTCTCTTTGTCTCGCTGTCTGTGTGTCTCTGTCTCTCTCTGTCTCGCTGTCTGTGTGTCTCTGTGTCTCGCTGTCTGTATGTCTCTGTCTCTCTTTGTCTCGCTGTCTGTGTGTCTCTGTCTCTCTTTGTCTCGCTGTCTGTATGTCTCTGTCTCTCTTTGTCTCGCTGTCTGTATGTCTCTGTCTCTCTTTGTCTCGCTGTCTATATGTCTCTGTCTCTCTCTGTCTGAAGCGAATGACATGCGACGAAAGAAAACTCAACAATAATAAAATAGTATCAGTTTTGCTCATTGTGAAAAGTGAAATCTGTGTTGTCAGTCTCATATGGAAAATATTTATGTTATACATTTATATATGTTTTTGTTTTTATTTCTCACTACATGCCATTACTTTGAATGGATGGTCGAACTGCACTTTGTTGCACAGATTGATTGATTTCGTTTTCGCTTTGGTTTTCATCAATATTATTCCTATTGATGCATGTTGTTATTTGTATTATGAACCCCCATGTCATTAGTGTTGTAAAGCTATTGACATTAAAGTGTTCAGTGTTCAGTGTTCTGTCTCGCTGTCTGTGTGTCTCTGTCTCGCTGTCTGTATGTCTCTGTCTCTCTTTGTCTCGCTCTCTGTGTGTCTCTGTCTCTCTTTGTCTCGCTGTCTGTGTGTCTTTGTCTCTCTTTGTCTCGCTGTCTGTGTGTCTCTGTCTCTCTCTGTCTCGCTGTCTGTGTGTCTCTGTCTCTCTTTATCTCGCTGTCTGTGTGTCTCTGTCTCTCTTTGTCTCGCTGTCTGTATGTCTCTGTCTCTCTTTGTCTCGCTGTCTGTATGTCTCTGTCTCTCTCTGTCTGAAGCGAATAACATGCGACGAAAAAAAACTCAACAATAATAAAATAGTATCAGTTGTTGCTCATTGTGAAAAGTGAAATCTGTGTTGTCATTCTCATATGGAAAATATTTATGTTATACATTTATATATGTTTTTGTTTTTATTTCTCACTACATGCCATTACTTTGAATGGATGGTCGAACTGCACTTTGTTGCACAGATTGATTGATTTCGTTTTGGCTTTGGTTTTCATCAATATTATTACTATTGATGCATGTTGTTATTTGTATTATGCACCCCCATGTCATTAGGGCTGTAAAGCTATTGACATTAAAGTGTTCAGTGTTCAGTGTTCTGTCTCGCTGTCTGTGTGTCTCTGTCTCTCTCTGTCTCGCTGAATGTGTGTCTCTGCGTCTCTCTGTCTCGCTGTCTGTGTGTCTCTGTCTCTTTCTCTTTGTGTCACTGTCTGTGTGTCTCTGTCTCTCTTTGTCTCGCTGTCTGTGTGTCTCTGTCTCTCTCTGTCTCGCTGTCTGTGTGTCTCTGTCTCTCTTTACCTCGCTGTCTGTGTGTCTCTGTCTCTCTTTGTGTCGCTGTCTGTATGTCTCTGTCTCTCTTTGTCTCGCTGTCTGTATGTGTCTGTCTCTCTCTGTCTGAAGCGAATAACATGCGACGAAAAAAAACTCAACAATAATAAAATAGTATCAGTTGTTGCTCATTGTGAAAAGTGAAATATGTGTTGTCATTCTCATATGGAAAATATTTATGTTATACATTTATATATGTTTTTGTTTTTATTTCTCACTACATGCCATTACTTTGAATGGATGGTCGAACTGCACTTTGTTGCACAGATTGATTGATTTCCTTTTGGCTTTGGTTTTCATCAAAATTATTACTATTGATGCATGTTGTTATTTGTATTATGAACCCCCATGTCATTAGGTCTGTAAAGCTATTGACATTAAAGTGTTCAGTGTTCAGTGTTGTGTCTCACTGTCTGTGTGTCTCTGTCTCTCTCTGTCTCGCTGTCTGTGTGTCTCTGTCTCGCTGTCTGTGTGTCTCTGTCTCGCTGTCTGTGTGTCTTTGTCTCTCTCTGTCTCGCTGTCTGTGTGTCTCTGTCTGTCTCACTGTCTGTGTGTCTCTGTCTCACTGTCTGTGTGTCTCTGTCTCTCTGTCTCACTGTCTGTGTGTCTGTGTCTTTCTTTATCTCGCTGTCTGTGTGTCTCTGTCTCTCTTTGTCTCGCTGTCTGTGTGTCTCTGTCTCTCTCTGTCTCGCTGTCTGTGTGTCTCTGTCACTGTCTCGCTGTCTGTGTGTCTCTGTCTCTCTCTGATGCAACAAATGTAATTAGTACCAGCAAAATCAAGGCATATGATGAGCTCTTAGTAAGCCAACGTACTTTGATTAATTGTTCTCCAACAGTGTGTAAGCAAGGAAAATCGGCGAGTGCAAGTATGCGTGTGTATCTCTGTGTACTTGTGTGTTCGAGATTATGTGTATGATGCCTGTGTGTGCACACACGTGTGTGTTTGAAGATTTTCACGTGGTAATGTTTTGTATGATTTTCATGTTTCCGTAATTGTAGTCTTTGATACATCCATTTATGCAACTATTATTATCTATTTGGTTTTTGGTTTGTTCTATGTCATTTGTTATTCATACTTATTTCATTTATTACAATGTGTGTGTATACGTGTGTGAGGTCATGGTGTAAAAAAGCTTCCAGCTTATCCATTTTACCCTCAATAAAACATTTGTCATTTGTCATTTGTCTGTCTCGCTGTCTCTGTCTCTCTTTGTCTCGCTGTCTGTGTGTCTCTGTCTCTCTCTGTCTCGCTGTCTGTGTGTCTCTGTCTCTCTTTGTCTCGCTGTCTGTGTGTCTCTGTCTCTCTCTGTCTCGCTGTCTGTGTGTCTCTGTCTCTCTCTGTCTGTGTGTCTCTGTCTCTGTCTCGCTGTCTGTGTGTCTCTGTCTCGCTGTCTGTGTGTCTTTGTCTCTCTCTGTCTCGCTGTCTGTGTGTCTCTGTCTCTCTGTCTCACTGTCTGTGTGTCTCTGTCTCTTTCTCTCTGTCACTGTGTGTGTCTCTGTCTCTCTTTCTCTCGCTGTCTGTGTGTCTCTGTCTCTGTCTGTCTCGCTGCCTGTGTGTCTCTGTCTCTGTCTGTCTCGCTGTCTGTATGTCTCTGTCTCTCTTTGTCTCGCTGTCTGTCTGTCTCTGTCTCTCTTTGTCTCGCTGTCTGTCTGTATCTGTCTCTCTTTGTCTCGCTGTCTGTATGTCTCTGTCTCTCTTTGTCTCGCTGTCTGTATGTCTCTGTCTCTCTCTGTCTGAAGCGAATAACATGCGACGAAAAAAAACTCAACAATAATAAAATACTATCATTTGTTGCTCATTGTGAAAAGTGAAATCTGTGTTGTCAGTCTCATATGGAAAATATTTATGTTATACATTTAAATATGTTTTTGTTTTTATTTCTCACTACATGCCATTACTTTGAATGGATGGTCGAACTGCACTTTGTTGCACAGATTGATTGATTTCGTTTTGGCTTTGGTTTTCATCAATATTATTACTATTGATGCATGTTGTTATTTGTATTATGAACCCCCATGTCATTAGGGCTGTAAAGCTATTGACATTAAAGTGTTCAGTGTTCAGTGTTCTGTCTCGCTTTGTGTCTCTGTCTCTCTCTGTCTCGCTGTCTGTGTGTCTCTGTCTCTCTCTGTCTCGCTGTCTGTATGTCTCTGTCTCTCTCTGTCTCGCTGTCTGTGTGTCTCTGTCTCTCTTTGTCTCGCTGTCTGTGTGTCTCTGTCTCTCTTTGTCTCGCTCTCTGTGTGTCTCTGTCTCTCTTTGTCTCGCTGTCTGTGTGTCTTTGTCTCTCTTTGTCTCGCTGTCTGTGTGTCTCTGTCTCTCTCTGTCTCGCTGTCTGTGTGTCTCTGTCTCTCTTTGTCTCGCTGTCTGTGTGTCTCTGTCTCGCTGTCTGTGTGTCTCTGTCTCTTTCTCTCTGTCACTGTCTGTGTGTCTCTGTCTCTCTTTCTCTCGCTGTCTGTGTGTCTCTGTCTCTGTCTCGCTGTCTGTGTGTCTCTGTCTCTTTCTCTCTGTCACTGTCTGTGTGTCTCTGTCTCTCTTTGTCTCGCTGTCTGTGTGTCTCTGTCTGTCTCGCTGCCTGTGTGTCTCTGTCTCTGTCTGTCTCGCTGTCTGTATGTCTCTGTCTCTCTTTGTCTCGCTGTCTGTCTCTGTCTCTCTTTGTCTCGCTGTCTCTCTGTCTCTGTCTCTCTTTGTCTCGCTGTCTGTATATCTCTGTCTCTCTTTGTCTCGCTGTCTGTATGTCTCTGTCTCTCTCTGTCTGAAGCGAATAACATGCGACGAAAAAAAACTCAACAATAATAAAATAGTATCATTTGTTGCTCATTGTGAAAAGTGAAATCTGTGTTGTCAGTCTCATATGGAAAATATTTATGTTATACGTTTAAATATGTTTTTGTTTTTATTTCTCACTACATGCCATTACTTTGAATGGATGGTCGAACTACACTTTGTTGCACAGATTGATTGATTTCGTTTTGGCTTTGGTTTTCATCAATATTATTACTATTGATGCAAATTGTTATTTGTATTATGAACCCCCATGTCATTAGGTCTGTAAAGCTATTGACATTAAAGTGTTCAGTGTTCAGTGTTCTGTCTCGCTGTCTGTGTGTCTCTGTCTCTCTCTGTCTCGCTGTCTGTGTGTCTCTGTCTCTCTCTGTCTCGCTGTCTGTATGTCTCTGTCTCTCTTTGTCTCGCTCTCTGTGTGTCTCTGTCTCTCTTTGTCTCGCTGTCTGTGTTTCTTTGTCTCTCTTTGTCTCGCTGTCTGTGTGTCTCTGTCTCTCTTTGTCTCGCTGTCTGTGTATCTCTGTCTCTCTCTGTCTCGCTGTCTGTGTCTCTCTGTCTCTCTTTGTCTCGCTGTCTGTGTGTCTCTATCTCTCTTTGTCTCGCTGTCTGTGTCTCTCTGTCTCTGTCTCGCTGTCTGTGTGTCTCTGTCTCTTTCTCTCTGTGTCACTGTCTGTGTGTCTCTGTCTCTCTTTGTCTCGCTGTATGTGTGTCTCTGTCTCGCTACCTGTGTGTCTCTGTCTCTCTTTGTCTCGCTGTGTGTGTGTCTCTGTCTCTCTCTGTCTCGCTGTCTGTGTGTCTCTGTCTCTCTTTGTCTCGCTGTGTGTGTGTCTCTGTCTGTCTTTGTCTCGCTGTCTGTGTGTCTCTGTCTCTCTCTGTCTCGCTGTCTGTGTGTCTCTGTCTCTTTCTCTCTGTGTCACTGTCTCCGTGTCTCTGTCTCTCTTTGTCTCGCTGTATGTGTGTCTCTGTCTCTCTCTGTCTCGCTACCTGTGTCTCTCTGTCTCTCTTTGTCTCGCTGTGTGTGTGTCTCTGTCTCTCTTTGTCTCGCTGTCTGTGTGTCTCTGTCTCTCTTTGTCTCGCTGTCTGTGTGTCTCTGTCTCTCTCTGTCTCGCTGTCTGTGTGTCTCTGTCTCTCTCTGTCTCGCTGTCTGTATGTCTCTGTCTCTCTTTGTCTCGCTCTCTGTGTGTCTCTGTCTCTCTTTGTCTCGCTGTCTGTGTGTCTTTGTCTCTCTTTGTCTCGCTGTCTGTGTGTCTCTGTCTCTCTTTGTCTCGCTGTCTGTGTGTCTCTGTCTCTCTTTGTCTCGCTGTCTGTGTGTCTCTGTCTCTCTTTGTCTCGCTGTCTGTATTTCTCTGTCTCTCTTTGTCTCGCTGTCTGTATGTCTCTGTCTCTCTCTGTCTGAAGCGAATAACATGCGACGAAAAAAGACTCAACAATAATAAAAGAGTATCAGTTGTTGCTCATTGTGAAAAGTGAAATCTGTGTTGTCATTCTCATATGGAAAATATTTATGTTATACATTTATATATGTTTTTGTTTTTATTTCTCACTACATCCCATTACTTTGAATGGATGGTCGAACTGCACTTTGTTGCACAGATTGATTGATTTCGTTTTGGCTTTGGTTTTCATCAATATTATTACTATTGATGCATGTTGTTATTTGTATTATGAACCCCCATGTCATTAGGGCTGTAAAGCTATTGACATTAAAGTGTTCAGTGTTCAGTGTTCTGTCTCGCTGTCTGTGTGACTCTGTCTCTCTCTGTCTCGCTGTCTGTATGTCTCTGTCTCTATGTCTCGCTCTCTGTGTGTCTCTGTCTCTCTTTGTCTCGCTGTCTGTGTGTCTCTGTCTCTCTCTGTCTCGCTGTCTGTGTGTCTCTGTGTCTCTCTGTCTCGCTGTCTGTATGTCTCTGTCTCTCTTTATCTCGCTGTCTGTCTGTCTCTGTCTCTGTTTGTCTCGCTGTCTGTATGTCTCTGTCCCTCTTTGTCTCGCTGTCTGTATTTCTCTGTCTCTCTTTGTCTCGCTGTCTGTATGTCTCTGTCTCTCTTTGTCTCGGTGTCTGTATGTCTCTGTCCCTCTTTGTCTCGCTGTCTGTATGTCTCTGTCCCTCTTTGTCTCGCTGTCTGTATTTCTCTGTCTCTCTCTGTCTGAAGCGAATAACATGCGACGAAAAGAAACTCAACAATAATAAAATAGTATCAGTTGTTGCTCATTGTGAAAAGTGAAATCTGTTTTGTTATTCTCATATGGAAAATATTTATGTTATACATTTATATATGTTTTTGTTTTTATTTCTCACTACATCCCATTACTTTGAATGGATGGTCGAACTGCACTTTGTTGCACAGATTGATTGATTTCGTTTTCGCTTTGGTTTTCATCAATATTATTACTATTGATGCATGTTGTTATTTGTATTATGAACCCCCATGTCATTAGGGCTGTAAAGCTATTCACATTAAAGTGTTCAGTGTTCAGTGTTCTGTCTCGCTGTCTGTGTGTCTCTGTCTCTCTCTGTCTCGCTGTCTGTGTGTCTCTGTCTCTCTCTGTCTCGCTGTCTGTATGTCTCTGTCTCTCTTTGTCTCGCTCTCTGTGTGTCTCTGTTTCTCTTTGTCTTGCTGTCTGTGTGTCTTTGTCTCTCTTTGTCTCGCTGTCTGTGTGTCTCTGTCTCTTTTTGTCTCGCTGTCTGTGTGTCTCTGTCTCTCTCTGTCTCGCTGTCTGTGTGTCTCTGTCTCTCTTTGTCTCGCTGCCTGTTTGTCTCTGTCTCTGTCTCGATGTCTGTGTGTCTCTGTCTCTTTCTCTCTGTCACTGTCTGTGTGTCTCTGTCTCTCTTTGTCTCGCTGTCTGTGTGTCTCTGTCTCTCTCTGTCTCTCTGCCTGTGTGTCTCTGTCTCTGTCTCGCTCTCTGTGTGTCTCTGTCTCTCTTTGTCTCGCTGTCTGTGTGTCTCTGTCTCTCTTTGTCTCGCTGTCTGTGTATCTCTGTCTCTCTGTCTCGCTGTCTGTGTGTCTCTGTCTCTCTTTGTCTCACTGTCTGTGTCTCTCTGTCTCTCATTGTCTCGCTGTCTGTATGTCTCTGTCCCTCTTTGTCTCGCTGTCTGTATTTCTCTATCTCTCTCTGTCTGAAGCGAATAACATGCGACGAAAAAAAACTCCACAATAATAAAATAGTATCAGTTGTTGCTCATTGTGAAAAGTGAAATCTGTGTTTCATTCTCATATGGAAAATATTTATGTTATACATTTATATATGTTTTTGTTTTTATTTCTCACCACATGCCATTACTTTGAATGGATGGTCGAACTGCACTTTGTTGCACAGATTGATTGATTTCGTTTTGGCTTTGGTTTTCATCAATATTATTACTATTGATGCATGTTGTTATTTGTATTATCAACCCCCATGTCATTACGGCTGTAAAGCTATTGACAGTAAAGTGTTCAGTGTTCAGTGTTCTGTCTCGCTGTCTGTGTGTCTCTGTCTCGCTGTCTGTATGTCTCTGTCTCTCTCTGTCTCGCTGCCTGTGTGTCTCTGTCTCTCTTTGTCTCGCTGTCTGTGTGTCTCTTTCTCTCTTTGTCTCGCTGTCTGTGTGTCTCTGTCTCTATCTGTCTCGCTGTCTGTGTGTCTCTCTGTCTCGCTATCTGTATGTCTCTGTCTCTCTTTGTCTCGCTGTCTGTGTTTCTCTGTCTCTCTTTGTCTCGCTGTCTGTATGTTTCTGTCCCTCTTTGTCTCGCTGTCTGTATTTCTCTGTCTCTCTTTGTCTCGCTGTCTGTATGTCTCTGTCTCTCTTTGTCTCGGTGTCTGTATGTCTCTGTCCCTCTTTGTCTCGCTGTCTGTATGTCTCTGTCCCTCTTTGTCTCGCTGTCTGTATTTCTCTGTCTCTCTCTGTCTGAAGCGAATAACATGCGACGAAAAAAAACTCAACAATAATAAAATAGTATCAGTTGTTGCTCATTGTGAAAAGTGAAATCTGTTTTGTCATTCTCATATGGAAAATATTTATGTTATACATTTATATATGTTTTTGTTTTTATTTCTCACTACATGCCATTACTTTGAATGGATGGTCGAACTGCACTTTGTTGCACAGATTGATTGATTTCGTTTTGGCTTTGGTTTTCATCAATATTATTACTATTGATGCATGTTGTTATTTGTATTATGAACCCCCATGTCATTAGGGCTGTAAAGCTATTGACATTAAAGTGTTCAGTGTTCAGTGTTCTGTCTCGCTGTCTGTGTGTCTCTGTCTCTCTCTGTCTCGCTGTCTGTTTGTCTCTGTCTCTGTCTGTCTCGCTGTCTGTATGTCTCTGTCTCTCTTTGTCTCGCTCTCTGTGTGTCTCTGTCTCTGTTCGTCTCGCTGTCTGTGTGTCTCTGTCTCTCTCTCTCTCGCTGTCTGTGTGTCTCTGTATCTCTCTGTCTCGCTGTCTATATGTCTCTGTCTCTCTTTGTCTCGCTGTCTGTCTGTCTCTGTTTGTTTCGCTGTCTGTATGTCTCTGTCTCTCTTTGTCTCGCTCTCTGTGTGTGTCTCTCTCTCTCTCTTTGTCTCGCTGTCTGTGTGTCTTTGTCTCTCTTTGTCTCGCTGTCTGTGTGTCTCTGTCTCTCTTTGTCTCGCTGTCTGTGTGTCTCTGTCTCTGTCTCGCTGTCTGTGTGTCTCTGTCTCTTTCTCTCTGTCACTGTCTGTGTGTCTCTGTCTCTCTTTGTCGCGCTGTCTGTGTGTCTCTGTCTCTCTCTGTCTCGCTACCTGTGTGTCTCTGTCTCTCTTTGTCTCGCTGTCTGTGTCTCTCTGTCTCTCTCTCTCTCTCTCGCTGTCTGTGTGTCTCTGTCTCTCTTTGTCTCGCTGTCTGTGTCTCTGTCTCTCTTTGTCTCGCTGTCTGTGTGTCTCTGTCTCTCTCTGTCTCGCTGTCTGTGTGTCTCTCTGTCTCGCTGTCTGTATGTCTCTGTCTCTCTTTGTCTCGCTCTCTGTGTGTCTCTGTCTCTCTCTGTCTCGCTATCTCTATGTCTCTGTCTCTCTTTATCTCGCTCTCTGTGTGTCTCTGTCTCTCTTTGTCTCGCTGTCTGTGTGTCCTGTCTCTCTCTGTCTCACTGTCTGTGTGTCTCTCTCTCACTGTGTGTGTGTCTCTGTCTTTCTTTATCTCGCTGTCTGTGTGTCTCTGTCTCTCTTTGTCTCACTGTCTGTGTCTGTGTCTCTCTCTGTCTCGCTGTCTGTGTGACTATATCTCTCTTTGTCTGGCTATCTGTGTTTCTCTGTCTCTCTCTGTCTCGCTGTCTGTGTGTCTCTGTCTCTCTGTGTCTTGCTGTCTGTGTGTCTCTGTCTCACTCTGTCTCGCTGTATGTGTGTCTCTGTCTCGCTGTCTGTGTATCTCTTTCTCTCTCTGTCTCTCTGTCTGTGTGTCTCTATATCTCTTTGTCTCGCTTTGTGTCTCTGTCTCTCTCTGTCTCGCTGTCTGTATGTCTCTGTCTCTCTTTGTCTCGCTGTCTCTGTGTCTCTGTCTCTCTTTGTCTCGCTGTCTGTATGTCTCTGTCCCTCTTTGTCTCGCTGTCTGTATTTCTCTGTCTCTCTTTGTCTCGCTGTCTGTATGTCTGTCTCTCTTTGTCTCGGTGTCTGTATGTCTCTGTCCCTCTTTGTCTCGCTGTCTGTATGTCTCTGTCCCTCTTTGTCCCGCTGTCTGTATTTCTCTGTCTGTCTCTGTCTCAACCGAATAACATGCGACGAAAAAAAACTCAACAATAATAAAATAGTATCAGTTGTTGCTCATTGTGAAAAGTGAAATCTGTGTTGTCATTCTCATATGGAAAATATTTATGTTATACATTTATATATGTTTTTGTTTTCATTTTTCACTACATGCCATTACTTTGAATGGATGGTCGAACTGCACTTTATTGCACAGATTGCTTGATTTCGTTTCGGCTTTGGTTTTCATCAATATTATTACTATTGATGCATGTTGTTATTTGTATTATGAACCCCCATGTCATTAGGGCTGTAAAGCTATTGACATTAAAGTGTTCAGTGTTCAGTGTTCTGTCTCGCTGTCTGTGTGTCTCTGTCTCTCTCTGTCTCGCTGTCTGTGTGTCTCTGTCTCTCTCTCTGTCTCGCTGTCTGTATGTCTCTGTCTCTCTTTGTCTCGCTCTCTGTGTGTCTTTCTCTCTTTGTCTCGCTGTCTGTGTGTCTTTGTCTCTCTTTGTCTCGCTGTCTGTGTGTCTCTGTCTCTCTCTGTCTCGCTGTCTGTGTGTCTCTGTCTCTCTTTGTATCGCTGTCTGTATGTCTCTGTCTCCCTTTGTCTCGGTGTCTGTATGTCTCTGTCCCTCTTTGTCTCGCTGTCTGTATGTCTCTGTCCCTCTTTGTCTCGCTGTCTGTATTTCTCTGTCTCTCTCTGTCTCAAGGGAATAACATGCGACGAAAAAAAACTCAACAGTAATAAAATAGTATCAGTTGTTGCTCATTGTGAAAAGTGAAATCTGTGTTGTCATTCTCATATGGAAAATATTTATGTTATACATTTATATATGTTTTTGTTTTTATTTCTCACTATATGCCATTACTTTGAATGGATGGTCGAACTGCACTTTGTTGCACAGATTGATTGATTTCGTTTTGGCTTTGGTTTTCATCAATATTATTACTATTGATGCATGTTGTTATTTGTATTATGAACCCCCATGTCATTAGGGCTGTAAAGCTATTGACATTAAAGTGTTCAGTGTTCTGTCTCGCTGTCTGTGTGTCTCTGTCTCTCTCTGTCTCGCTGTCTGTGTCTCTGTCTCTCTCTGTCTCGCTGTCTGTATGTCTCTGTCTCTCTTTGTCTCGCTCTCTGTGTGTCTCTGTCTCTGTCTCGCTGTCTGTGTGTCTCTGTCTCTTTCTCTCTGTCACTGTCTGTGTGTCTCTGTCTCTCTTTCTCTCGCTGTCTGTGTGTCTCTCTCTCTGTCTGTCTCGCTGCCTGTGTGTCTCTGTCTCTGTCTGTCTCGCTGTCTGTATGTCTCTGTCTCTCTTTGTCTCGCTGTCTGTCTCTGTCTCTCTTTGTCTCGCTGTCTCTCTGTCTCTGTCTCTCTTTGTCTCGCTGTCTGTATATCTCTGTCTCTCTTTGTCTCGCTGTCTGTATGTCTCTGTCTCTCTCTGTCTGAAGCGAATAACATGCGACGAAAAAAAACTCAACAATAATAAAATAGTATCATTTGTTGCTCATTGTGAAAAGTGAAATCTGTGTTGTCAGTCTCATATGGAAAATATTTATGTTATACGTTTAAATATGTTTTTGTTTTTATTTCTCACTACATGCCATTACTTTGAATGGATGGTCGAACTACACTTTGTTGCACAGATTGATTGATTTCGTTTTGGCTTTGGTTTTCATCAATATTATTACTATTGATGCAAATTGTTATTTGTATTATGAACCCCCATGTCATTAGGTCTGTAAAGCTATTGACATTAAAGTGTTCAGTGTTCAGTGTTCTGTCTCGCTGTTTGTGTGTCTCTGTCTCTCTCTGTCTCGCTGTCTGTGTGTCTCTGTCTCTCTCTGTCTCGCTGTCTGTATGTCTCTGTCTCTCTTTGTCTCGCTCTCTGTGTGTCTCTGTCTCTCTTTGTCTCGCTGTCTGTGTTTCTTTGTCTCTCTTTGTCTCGCTGTCTGTGTGTCTCTGTCTCTCTTTGTCTCGCTGTCTGTGTATCTCTGTCTCTCTCTGTCTCGCTGTCTGTGTCTCTCTGTCTCTCTTTGTCTCGCTGTCTGTGTGTCTCTATCTCTCTTTGTCTCGCTGTCTGTGTCTCTCTGTCTCTGTCTCGCTGTCTGTGTGTCTCTGTCTCTTTCTCTCTGTGTCACTGTCTGTGTGTCTCTGTCTCTCTTTGTCTCGCTGTATGTGTGTCTCTGTCTCGCTACCTGTGTGTCTCTGTCTCTCTTTGTCTCGCTGTGTGTGTGTCTCTGTCTCTCTCTGTCTCGCTGTCTGTGTGTCTCTGTCTCTCTTTGTCTCGCTGTGTGTGTGTCTCTGTCTGTCTTTGTCTCGCTGTCTGTGTGTCTCTGTCTCTCTCTGTCTCGCTGTCTGTGTGTCTCTGTCTCTTTCTCTCTGTGTCACTGTCTCCGTGTCTCTGTCTCTCTTTGTCTCGCTGTATGTGTGTCTCTGTCTCTCTCTGTCTCGCTACCTGTGTCTCTCTGTCTCTCTTTGTCTCGCTGTGTGTGTGTCTCTGTCTCTCTTTGTCTCGCTGTCTGTGTGTCTCTGTCTCTCTTTGTCTCGCTGTCTGTGTGTCTCTGTCTCTCTCTGTCTCGCTGTCTGTGTGTCTCTGTCTCTCTCTGTCTCGCTGTCTGTATGTCTCTGTCTCTCTTTGTCTCGCTCTCTGTGTGTCTCTGTCTCTCTTTGTCACGCTGTCTGTGTGTCTTTGTCTCTCTTTGTCTCGCTGTCTGTGTGTCTCTGTCTCTCTTTGTCTCGCTGTCTGTGTGTCTCTGTCTCTCTTTGTCTCGCTGTCTGTGTGTCTCTGTCTCTCTTTGTCTCGCTGTCTGTATGTCTCTGTCTCTCTTTGTCTCGCTGTCTGTATGTCTCTGTCTCTCTCTGTCTGAAGCGAATAACATGCGACGAAAAAAAACTCAACAATAATAAAAGAGTATCAGTTGTTGCTCATTGTGAAAAGTGAAATCTGTGTTGTCATTCTCATATGGAAAATATTTATGTTATACATTTATATATGTTTTTGTTTTTATTTCTCACTACATCCCATTACTTTGAATGGATGGTCGAACTGCACTTTGTTGCACAGATTGATTGATTTCGTTTTGGCTTTGGTTTTCATCAATATTATTACTATTGATGCATGTTGTTATTTGTATTATGAACCCCCATGTCATTAGGGCTGTAAAGCTATTGACATTAAAGTGTTCAGTGTTCAGTGTTCTGTCTCGCTGTCTGTGTGACTCTGTCTCTCTCTGTCTCGCTGTCTGTATGTCTCTGTCTCTATGTCTCGCTCTCTGTGTGTCTCTGTCTCTCTTTGTCTCGCTGTCTGTGTGTCTCTGTCTCTCTCTGTCTCGCTGTCTGTGTGTCTCTGTGTCTCTCTGTCTTGCTGTCTGTATGTCTCTGTCTCTCTTTATCTCGCTGTCTGTCTGTCTGTGTCTCTGTTTGTCTCGCTGTCTGTATGTCTCTGTCCCTCTTTGTCTCGCTGTCTGTATTTCTCTGTCTCTCTTTGTCTCGCTGTCTGTATGTCTCTGTCTCTCTTTGTCTCGGTGTCTGTATGTCTCTGTCCCTCTTTGTCTCGCTGTCTGTATGTCTCTGTCCCTCTTTGTCTCGCTGTCTGTATTTCTCTGTCTCTCTCTGTCTGAAGCGAATAACATGCGACGAAAAGAAACTCAACAATAATAAAATAGTATCAGTTGTTGCTCATTGTGAAAAGTGAAATCTGTTTTGTTATTCTCATATGGAAAATATTTATGTTATACATTTATATATGTTTTTGTTTTTATTTCTCACTACATCCCATTACTTTGAATGGATGGTCGAACTGCACTTTGTTGCACAGATTGATTGATTTCGTTTTCGCTTTGGTTTTCATCAATATTATTACTATTGATGCATGTTGTTATTTGTATTATGAACCCCCATGTCATTAGGGCTGTAAAGCTATTCACATTAAAGTGTTCAGTGTTCAGTGTTCTGTCTCGCTGTCTGTGTGTCTCTGTCTCTCTCTGTCTCGCTGTCTGTGTGTCTCTGTCTCTCTCTGTCTCGCTGTCTGTATGTCTCTGTCTCTCTTTGTCTCGCTCTCTGTGTGTCTCTGTTTCTCTTTGTCTTGCTGTCTGTGTGTCTTTGTCTCTCTTTGTCTCGCTGTCTGTGTGTCTCTGTCTCTTTTTGTCTCGCTGTCTGTGTGTCTCTGTCTCTCTCTGTCTCGCTGTCTGTGTGTCTCTGTCTCTCTTTGTCTCGCTGCCTGTTTGTCTCTGTCTCTGTCTCGATGTCTGTGTGTCTCTGTCTCTTTCTCTCTGTCACTGTCTGTGTGTCTCTGTCTCTCTTTGTCTCGCTGTCTGTGTGTCTCTGTCTCTCTCTGTCTCTCTGCCTGTGTGTCTCTGTCTCTGTCTCGCTCTCTGTGTGTCTCTGTCTCTCTTTGTCTCGCTGTCTGTGTGTCTCTGTCTCTCTTTGTCTCGCTGTCTGTGTATCTCTGTCTCTCTGTCTCGCTGTCTGTGTGTCTCTGTCTCTCTTTGTCTCACTGTCTGTGTCTCTCTGTCTCTCATTGTCTCGCTGTCTGTATGTCTCTGTCCCTCTTTGTCTCGCTGTCTGTATTTCTCTGTCTCTCTCTGTCTGAAGCGAATAACATGCGACGAAAAAAAACTCCACAATAATAAAATAGTATCAGTTGTTGCTCATTGTGAAAAGTGAAATCTGTGTTTCATTCTCATATGGAAAATATTTATGTTATACATTTATATATGTTTTTGTTTTTATTTCTCACCACATGCCATTACTTTGAATGGATGGTCGAACTGCACTTTGTTGCACAGATTGATTGATTTCGTTTTGGCTTTGGTTTTCATCAATATTATTACTATTGATGCATGTTGTTATTTGTATTATCAACCCCCATGTCATTACGGCTGTAAAGCTATTGACAGTAAAGTGTTCAGTGTTCAGTGTTCTGTCTCGCTGTCTGTGTGTCTCTGTCTCGCTGTCTGTATGTCTCTGTCTCTCTCTGTCTCGCTGCCTGTGTGTCTCTGTCTCTCTTTGTCTCGCTGTCTGTGTGTCTCTTTCTCTCTTTGTCTCGCTGTCTGTGTGTCTCTGTCTCTATCTGTCTCGCTGTCTGTGTGTCTCTCTGTCTCGCTATCTGTATGTCTCTGTCTCTCTTTGTCTCGCTGTCTGTGTTTCTCTGTCTCTCTTTGTCTCGCTGTCTGTATGTTTCTGTCCCTCTTTGTCTCGCTGTCTGTATTTCTCTGTCTCTCTTTGTCTCGCTGTCTGTATGTCTCTGTCTCTCTTTGTCTCGGTGTCTGTATGTCTCTGTCCCTCTTTGTCTCGCTGTCTGTATGTCTCTGTCCCTCTTTGTCTCGCTGTCTGTATTTCTCTGTCTCTCTCTGTCTGAAGCGAATAACATGCGACGAAAAAAAACTCAACAATAATAAAATAGTATCAGTTGTTGCTCATTGTGAAAAGTGAAATCTGTTTTGTCATTCTCATATGGAAAATATTTATGTTATACATTTATATATGTTTTTGTTTTTATTTCTCACTACATGCCATTACTTTGAATGGATGGTCGAACTGCACTTTGTTGCACAGATTGATTGATTTCGTTTTGGCTTTGGTTTTCATCAATATTATTACTATTGATGCATGTTGTTATTTGTATTATGAACCCCCATGTCATTAGGGCTGTAAAGCTATTGACATTAAAGTGTTCAGTGTTCAGTGTTCTGTCTCGCTGTCTGTGTGTCTCTGTCTCTCTCTGTCTCGCTGTCTGTTTGTCTCTGTCTCTGTCTGTCTCGCTGTCTGTATGTCTCTGTCTCTCTTTGTCTCGCTCTCTGTGTGTCTCTGTCTCTGTTCGTCTCGCTGTCTGTGTGTCTCTGTCTCTCTCTCTCTCGCTGTCTGTGTGTCTCTGTATCTCTCTGTCTCGCTGTCTATATGTCTCTGTCTCTCTTTGTCTCGCTGTCTGTCTGTCTCTGTTTGTTTCGCTGTCTGTATGTCTCTGTCTCTCTTTGTCTCGCTCTCTGTGTGTGTCTCTCTCTCTCTCTTTGTCTCGCTGTCTGTGTGTCTTTGTCTCTCTTTGTCTCGCTGTCTGTGTGTCTCTGTCTCTCTTTGTCTCGCTGTCTGTGTGTCTCTGTCTCTGTCTCGCTGTCTGTGTGTCTCTGTCTCTTTCTCTCTGTCACTGTCTGTGTGTCTCTGTCTCTCTTTGTCGCGCTGTCTGTGTGTCTCTGTCTCTCTCTGTCTCGCTACCTGTGTGTCTCTGTCTCTCTTTGTCTCGCTGTCTGTGTGTCTCTGTCTCTCTCTCTCTCTCTCTCGCTGTCTGTGTGTCTCTGTCTCTCTTTGTTTCGCTGTCTGTGTCTCTGTCTCTCTTTGTCTCGCTGTCTGTGTGTCTCTGTCTCTCTCTGTCTCGCTGTCTGTGTGTCTCTCTGTCTCGCTGTCTGTATGTCTCTGTCTCTCTTTGTCTCGCTCTCTGTGTGTCTCTGTCTCTCTCTGTCTCGCTATCTCTATGTCTCTGTCTCTCTTTATCTCGCTCTCTGTGTGTCTCTGTCTCTCTTTGTCTCGCTGTCTGTGTGTCCTGTCTCTCTCTGTCTCACTGTCTGTGTGTCTCTCTCTCACTGTGTGTGTGTCTCTGTCTTTCTTTATCTCGCTGTCTGTGTGTCTCTGTCTCTCTTTGTCTCACTGTCTGTGTCTGTGTCTCTCTCTGTCTCGCTGTCTGTGTGACTATATCTCTCTTTGTCTGGCTATCTGTGTTTCTCTGTCTCTCTCTGTCTCGCTGTCTGTGTGTCTCTGTCTCTCTCTGTCTTGCTGTCTGTGTGTCTCTGTCTCACTCTGTCTCGCTGTATGTGTGTCTCTGTCTCGCTGTCTGTGTATCTCTTTCTCTCTCTGTCTCGCTGTCTGTGTGTCTCTATATCTCTTTGTCTCGCTTTGTGTCTCTGTCTCTCTCTGTCTCGCTGTCTGTATGTCTCTGTCTCTCTTTGTCTCGCTGTCTCTGTGTCTCTGTCTCTCTTTGTCTCGCTGTCTGTATGTCTCTGTCCCTCTTTGTCTCGCTGTCTGTATTTCTCTGTCTCTCTTTGTCTCGCTGTCTGTATGTCTGTCTCTCTTTGTCTCGGTGTCTGTATGTCTCTGTCCCTCTTTGTCTCGCTGTCTGTATGTCTCTGTCCCTCTTTGTCCCGCTGTCTGTATTTCTCTGTCTGTCTCTGTCTCAACCGAATAACATGCGACGAAAAAAAACTCAACAATAATAAAATAGTATCAGTTGTTGCTCATTGTGAAAAGTGAAATCTGTGTTGTCATTCTCATATGGAAAATATTTATGTTATACATTTATATATGTTTTTGTTTTCATTTTTCACTACATGCCATTACTTTGAATGGATGGTCGAACTGCACTTTATTGCACAGATTGCTTGATTTCGTTTCGGCTTTGGTTTTCATCAATATTATTACTATTGATGCATGTTGTTATTTGTATTATGAACCCCCATGTCATTAGGGCTGTAAAGCTATTGACATTAAAGTGTTCAGTGTTCAGTGTTCTGTCTCGCTGTCTGTGTGTCTCTGTCTCTCTCTGTCTCGCTGTCTGTGTGTCTCTGTCTCTCTCTCTGTCTCGCTGTCTGTATGTCTCTGTCTCTCTTTGTCTCGCTCTCTGTGTGTCTTTCTCTCTTTGTCTCGCTGTCTGTGTGTCTTTGTCTCTCTTTGTCTCGCTGTCTGTGTGTCTCTGTCTCTCTCTGTCTCGCTGTCTGTGTGTCTCTGTCTCTCTTTGTATCGCTGTCTGTATGTCTCTGTCTCCCTTTGTCTCGGTGTCTGTATGTCTCTGTCCCTCTTTGTCTCGCTGTCTGTATGTCTCTGTCCCTCTTTGTCTCGCTGTCTGTATTTCTCTGTCTCTCTCTGTCTCAAGGGAATAACATGCGACGAAAAAAAACTCAACAGTAATAAAATAGTATCAGTTGTTGCTCATTGTGAAAAGTGAAATCTGTGTTGTCATTCTCATATGGAAAATATTTATGTTATACATTTATATATGTTTTTGTTTTTATTTCTCACTATATGCCATTACTTTGAATGGATGGTCGAACTGCACTTTGTTGCACAGATTGATTGATTTCGTTTTGGCTTTGGTTTTCATCAATATTATTACTATTGATGCATGTTGTTATTTGTATTATGAACCCCCATGTCATTAGGGCTGTAAAGCTATTGACATTAAAGTGTTCAGTGTTCTGTCTCGCTGTCTGTGTGTCTCTGTCTCTCTCTGTCTCGCTGTCTGTGTCTCTGTCTCTCTCTGTCTCGCTGTCTGTATGTCTCTGTCTCTCTTTGTCTCGCTCTCTGTGTGTCTCTGTCTCTCTTTGTCTCACTGTCTGTGTGTCTTTGTCTCTCTTTCTCTCGCTGTCTGTGTGTCTCTGTCTCTCTTTGTCTCGCTATCTGTGTGTCTCTGTTTCTCTCTGTCTCGCTGTCTGTGTGTCTCTGTCTCTCTTTCTCTCGCTGTCTGTGTGACTCTGTCTCTCTTTGTCTCGTTGTCTGTGTGTCTCTGTCTCGCTGTCTGTGTGTCTCTGTCTCTTTCTCTCTGTGTCACTGTCTGTGTGTCTCTCTCTCTCTTTGTCTCGCTGTCTGTGTATCTATGTCTCTCTCTGTCTCGCTGCCTGTTTGTCTCTGTCTCTCTTTGTCTCGCTGTCTGTGTGTCTCTGTCTCTCTCTGTCTCGCTGTCTGTGTTTCTCTCTGTCTCGCTGTTTAGCTGTCTCTATGTCTTTGTCTCTCTTTGTCTCGCTGTTTGTGTGTCTCTGTCTCTCTTTGTCTCGCTGTCTGTATGTCTCTGTCTCTCTTTGTCTCACTGTCTCTATGTCTCTGTCCCTCTTTGTCTCGCTGTCTGTATTTCTCTGTCTCTCTTTGTCTCGCTGTCTGTGTGTCTCTCTGTCTCGCTGTCTGTATGTCTCTGTCTCTCTTTGTCTCGCTGTCTGTGTGTCTCTGTCTCTCTTTGTCTCGCTGTCTGTGTGTCTCTGTCTCTCTCTGTCTCGCTGTCTGTGTGTCTCTGTCTCTCTTTGTCTCGCTGTCTGTGTGTCTCTCTGTCTCGCTGTCTGTATGTCTCTGTCTCTCTTTGTCTCGCTGTCTGTGTGTCTCTGTCTCTCTTTGTCTCGCTGCCTGTATGTCTCTGTCCCTCTTTGTCTCGCTGTCTGTATGTCTCTGTCCCTCTTTGTCTCGCTGTCTGTATTTCTCTGTCTCTCTCTGTCTGAAGCGAATAACATGCGACGAAAAAAAACTCAACAATAATAAAATAGTATCAGTTGTTGCTCATTGTGAAAAGTGAAATCTGTTTTGTCATTCTCATATGGAAAATATTTATGTTATACATTTATATATGTTTTTGTTTTTATTTCTCACTACATGCCATTACTTTGAATGGATGGTCGAACTGCACTTTGTTGCACAGATTGATTGATTTCGTTTTGGCTTTGGTTTTCATCAATATTATTACTATTGATGCATGTTGTTATTTGTATTATGAACCCCCATGTCATTAGGGCTGTAAAGCTATTGACATTAAAGTGTTCAGTGTTCAGTGTTCTGTCTCGCTGTCTGTGTGTCTCTGTCTCTCTCTGTCTCGCTGTCTGTTTGTCTCTGTCTCTGTCTGTCTCGCTGTCTGTATGTCTCTGTCTCTCTTTGTCTCGCTCTCTGTGTGTCTCTGTCTCTGTTTGTCTCGCTGTCTCTGTGTCTCTGTCTCTCTCTGTCTCGCTGTCTGTGTGTCTCTGTGTCTCTCTGTCTCGCTGTCTATATGTCTCTGTCTCTCTTTGTCTCGCTGTCTGTGTGTGTCTCTCTCTCTCTCTCTTTGTCTCGCTGTCTGTGTGTCTTTGTCTCTCTTTGTGTCTCTGTCTCTCTTTGTCTCGCTGTCTGTGTGTCTCTGTCTCTGTCTCGCTGTCTGTGTGTCTCTGTCTCTTTCTCTCTGTCACTGTCTGTGTGTCTCTGTCTCTCTTTGTCGCGCTGTCTGTGTGTCTCTGTCTCTCTCTGTCTCGCTACCTGTGTGTCTCTGTCTCTCTTTGTCTCGCTGTCTGTGTGTCTCTGTCTCTCTCTCTCTCTCTCGCTGTCTGTGTGTCTCTGTCTCTCTTTGTCTCGCTGTCTGTGTCTCTGTCTCTCTTTGTCTCGCTGTCTGTGTGTCTCTGTCTCTCTCTGTCTCGCTGTCTGTGTGTCTCTCTGTCTCGCTGTCTGTATGTCTCTGTCTCTCTTTGTCTCGCTCTCTGTGTGTCTCTGTCTCTCTCTGTCTCGCTATCTCTATGTCTCTGTCTCTCTTTATCTCGCTCTCTGTGTGTCTCTGTCTCTCTTTGTCTCGCTGTCTGTGTGTCCTGTCTCTCTCTGTCTCACTGTCTGTGTGTCTCTCTCTCACTGTGTGTGTGTCTCTGTCTTTCTTTATCTCGCTGTCTGTGTGTCTCTGTCTCTCTTTGTCTCACTGTCTGTGTCTGTGTCTCTCTCTGTCTCGCTGTCTGTGTGACTATATCTCTCTTTGTCTGGCTATCTGTGTTTCTCTGTCTCTCTCTGTCTCGCTGTCTGTGTGTCTCTGTCTCTCTCTGTCTTGCTGTCTGTGTGTCTCTGTCTCACTCTGTCTCGCTGTATGTGTGTCTCTGTCTCGCTGTCTGTGTATCTCTTTCTCTCTCTGTCTCGCTGTCTGTGTGTCTCTATATCTCTTTGTCTCGCTTTGTGTCTCTGTCTCTCTCTGTCTCGCTGTCTGTATGTCTCTGTCTCTCTTTGTCTCGCTGTCTCTGTGTCTCTGTCTCTCTTTGTCTCGCTGTCTGTATGTCTCTGTCCCTCTTTGTCTCGCTGTCTGTATTTCTCTGTCTCTCTTTGTCTCGCTGTCTGTATGTCTGTCTCTCTTTGTCTCGGTGTCTGTATGTCTCTGTCCCTCTTTGTCTCGCTGTCTGTATGTCTCTGTCCCTCTTTGTCCCGCTGTCTGTATTTCTCTGTCTGTCTCTGTCTCAACCGAATAACATGCGACGAAAAAAAACTCAACAATAATAAAATAGTATCAGTTGTTGCTCATTGTGAAAAGTGAAATCTGTGTTGTCATTCTCATATGGAAAATATTTATGTTATACATTTATATATGTTTTTGTTTTCATTTTTCACTACATGCCATTACTTTGAATGGATGGTCGAACTGCACTTTATTGCACAGATTGCTTGATTTCGTTTCGGCTTTGGTTTTCATCAATATTATTACTATTGATGCATGTTGTTATTTGTATTATGAACCCCCATGTCATTAGGGCTGTAAAGCTATTGACATTAAAGTGTTCAGTGTTCAGTGTTCTGTCTCGCTGTCTGTGTGTCTCTGTCTCTCTCTGTCTCGCTGTCTGTGTGTCTCTGTCTCTCTCTCTGTCTCGCTGTCTGTATGTCTCTGTCTCTCTTTGTCTCGCTCTCTGTGTGTCTTTCTCTCTTTGTCTCGCTGTCTGTGTGTCTTTGTCTCTCTTTGTCTCGCTGTCTGTGTGTCTCTGTCTCTCTCTGTCTCGCTGTCTGTGTGTCTCTGTCTCTCTTTGTATCGCTGTCTGTATGTCTCTGTCTCCCTTTGTCTCGGTGTCTGTATGTCTCTGTCCCTCTTTGTCTCGCTGTCTGTATGTCTCTGTCCCTCTTTGTCTCGCTGTCTGTATTTCTCTGTCTCTCTCTGTCTCAAGGGAATAACATGCGACGAAAAAAAACTCAACAGTAATAAAATAGTATCAGTTGTTGCTCATTGTGAAAAGTGAAATCTGTGTTGTCATTCTCATATGGAAAATATTTATGTTATACATTTATATATGTTTTTGTTTTTATTTCTCACTATATGCCATTACTTTGAATGGATGGTCGAACTGCACTTTGTTGCACAGATTGATTGATTTCGTTTTGGCTTTGGTTTTCATCAATATTATTACTATTGATGCATGTTGTTATTTGTATTATGAACCCCCATGTCATTAGGGCTGTAAAGCTATTGACATTAAAGTGTTCAGTGTTCTGTCTCGCTGTCTGTGTGTCTCTGTCTCTCTCTGTCTCGCTGTCTGTGTCTCTGTCTCTCTCTGTCTCGCTGTCTGTATGTCTCTGTCTCTCTTTGTCTCGCTCTCTGTGTGTCTCTGTCTCTCTTTGTCTCACTGTCTGTGTGTCTTTGTCTCTCTTTCTCTCGCTGTCTGTGTGTCTCTGTCTCTCTTTGTCTCGCTATCTGTGTGTCTCTGTTTCTCTCTGTCTCGCTGTCTGTGTGTCTCTGTCTCTCTTTCTCTCGCTGTCTGTGTGACTCTGTCTCTCTTTGTCTCGTTGTCTGTGTGTCTCTGTCTCGCTGTCTGTGTGTCTCTGTCTCTTTCTCTCTGTGTCACTGTCTGTGTGTCTCTCTCTCTCTTTGTCTCGCTGTCTGTGTATCTATGTCTCTCTCTGTCTCGCTGCCTGTTTGTCTCTGTCTCTCTTTGTCTCGCTGTCTGTGTGTCTCTGTCTCTCTCTGTCTCGCTGTCTGTGTTTCTCTCTGTCTCGCTGTTTAGCTGTCTCTATGTCTTTGTCTCTCTTTGTCTCGCTGTTTGTGTGTCTCTGTCTCTCTTTGTCTCGCTGTCTGTATGTCTCTGTCTCTCTTTGTCTCACTGTCTCTATGTCTCTGTCCCTCTTTGTCTCGCTGTCTGTATTTCTCTGTCTCTCTTTGTCTCGCTGTCTGTGTGTCTCTCTGTCTCGCTGTCTGTATGTCTCTGTCTCTCTTTGTCTCGCTGTCTGTGTGTCTCTGTCTCTCTTTGTCTCGCTGTCTGTGTGTCTCTGTCTCTCTCTGTCTCGCTGTCTGTGTGTCTCTGTCTCTCTTTGTCTCGCTGTCTGTGTGTCTCTCTGTCTCGCTGTCTGTATGTCTCTGTCTCTCTTTGTCTCGCTGTCTGTGTGTCTCTGTCTCTCTTTGTCTCGCTGCCTGTATGTCTCTGTCCCTCTTTGTCTCGCTGTCTGTATGTCTCTGTCCCTCTTTGTCTCGCTGTCTGTATTTCTCTGTCTCTCTCTGTCTGAAGCGAATAACATGCGACGAAAAAAAACTCAACAATAATAAAATAGTATCAGTTGTTGCTCATTGTGAAAAGTGAAATCTGTTTTGTCATTCTCATATGGAAAATATTTATGTTATACATTTATATATGTTTTTGTTTTTATTTCTCACTACATGCCATTACTTTGAATGGATGGTCGAACTGCACTTTGTTGCACAGATTGATTGATTTCGTTTTGGCTTTGGTTTTCATCAATATTATTACTATTGATGCATGTTGTTATTTGTATTATGAACCCCCATGTCATTAGGGCTGTAAAGCTATTGACATTAAAGTGTTCAGTGTTCAGTGTTCTGTCTCGCTGTCTGTGTGTCTCTGTCTCTCTCTGTCTCGCTGTCTGTTTGTCTCTGTCTCTGTCTGTCTCGCTGTCTGTATGTCTCTGTCTCTCTTTGTCTCGCTCTCTGTGTGTCTCTGTCTCTGTTCGTCTCGCTGTCTGTGTGTCTCTGTCTCTCTCTCTCTCGCTGTCTGTGTGTCTCTGTATCTCTCTGTCTCGCTGTCTATATGTCTCTGTCTCTCTTTGTCTCGCTGTTTGTCTGTCTCTGTTTGTTTCGCTGTCTGTATGTCTCTGTCTCTCTTTGTCTCGCTCTCTGTGTGTGTCTCTCTCTCTCTCTTTGTCTCGCTGTCTGTGTGTCTTTGTCTCTCTTTGTCTCGCTGTCTGTGTGTCTCTGTCTCTCTTTGTCTCGCTGTCTGTGTGTCTCTGTCTCTGTCTCGCTGTCTGTGTGTCTCTGTCTCTTTCTCTCTGTCACTGTCTGTGTGTCTCTGTCTCTCTTTGTCGCGCTGTCTGTGTGTCTCTGTCTCTCTCTGTCTCGCTACCTGTGTGTCTCTGTCTCTCTTTGTCTCGCTGTCTGTGTGTCTCTGTCTCTCTCTCTCTCTCTCGCTGTCTGTGTGTCTCTGTCTCTCTTTGTCTCGCTGTCTGTGTCTCTGTCTCTCTTTGTCTCGCTGTCTGTGTGTCTCTGTCTCTCTCTGTCTCGCTGTCTGTGTGTCTCTCTGTCTCGCTGTCTGTATGTCTCTGTCTCTCTTTGTCTCGCTCTCTGTGTGTCTCTGTCTCTCTCTGTCTCGCTATCTCTATGTCTCTGTCTCTCTTTATCTCGCTCTCTGTGTGTCTCTGTCTCTCTTTGTCTCGCTGTCTGTGTGTCCTGTCTCTCTCTGTCTCACTGTCTGTGTGTCTCTCTCTCACTGTGTGTGTGTCTCTGTCTTTCTTTATCTCGCTGTCTGTGTGTCTCTGTCTCTCTTTGTCTCACTGTCTGTGTCTGTGTCTCTCTCTGTCTCGCTGTCTGTGTGACTATATCTCTCTTTGTCTGGCTATCTGTGTTTCTCTGTCTCTCTCTGTCTCGCTGTCTGTGTGTCTCTGTCTCTCTGTGTCTTGCTGTCTGTGTGTCTCTGTCTCACTCTGTCTCGCTGTATGTGTGTCTCTGTCTCGCTGTCTGTGTATCTCTTTCTCTCTCTGTCTCGCTGTCTGTGTGTCTCTATATCTCTTTGTCTCGCTTTGTGTCTCTGTCTCTCTCTGTCTCGCTGTCTGTATGTCTCTGTCTCTCTTTGTCTCGCTGTCTCTGTGTCTCTGTCTCTCTTTGTCTCGCTGTCTGTATGTCTCTGTCCCTCTTTGTCTCGCTGTCTGTATTTCTCTGTCTCTCTTTGTCTCGCTGTCTGTATGTCTGTCTCTCTTTGTCTCGGTGTCTGTATGTCTCTGTCCCTCTTTGTCTCGCTGTCTGTATGTCTCTGTCCCTCTTTGTCCCGCTGTCTGTATTTCTCTGTCTGTCTCTGTCTCAACCGAATAACATGCGACGAAAAAAAACTCAACAATAATAAAATAGTATCAGTTGTTGCTCATTGTGAAAAGTGAAATCTGTGTTGTCATTCTCATATGGAAAATATTTATGTTATACATTTATATATGTTTTTGTTTTCATTTTTCACTACATGCCATTACTTTGAATGGATGGTCGAACTGCACTTTATTGCACAGATTGCTTGATTTCGTTTCGGCTTTGGTTTTCATCAATATTATTACTATTGATGCATGTTGTTATTTGTATTATGAACCCCCATGTCATTAGGGCTGTAAAGCTATTGACATTAAAGTGTTCAGTGTTCAGTGTTCTGTCTCGCTGTCTGTGTGTCTCTGTCTCTCTCTGTCTCGCTGTCTGTGTGTCTCTGTCTCTCTCTCTGTCTCGCTGTCTGTATGTCTCTGTCTCTCTTTGTCTCGCTCTCTGTGTGTCTTTCTCTCTTTGTCTCGCTGTCTGTGTGTCTTTGTCTCTCTTTGTCTCGCTGTCTGTGTGTCTCTGTCTCTCTCTGTCTCGCTGTCTGTGTGTCTCTGTCTCTCTTTGTATCGCTGTCTGTATGTCTCTGTCTCCCTTTGTCTCGGTGTCTGTATGTCTCTGTCCCTCTTTGTCTCGCTGTCTGTATGTCTCTGTCCCTCTTTGTCTCGCTGTCTGTATTTCTCTGTCTCTCTCTGTCTCAAGGGAATAACATGCGACGAAAAAAAACTCAACAGTAATAAAATAGTATCAGTTGTTGCTCATTGTGAAAAGTGAAATCTGTGTTGTCATTCTCATATGGAAAATATTTATGTTATACATTTATATATGTTTTTGTTTTTATTTCTCACTATATGCCATTACTTTGAATGGATGGTCGAACTGCACTTTGTTGCACAGATTGATTGATTTCGTTTTGGCTTTGGTTTTCATCAATATTATTACTATTGATGCATGTTGTTATTTGTATTATGAACCCCCATGTCATTAGGGCTGTAAAGCTATTGACATTAAAGTGTTCAGTGTTCTGTCTCGCTGTCTGTGTGTCTCTGTCTCTCTCTGTCTCGCTGTCTGTGTCTCTGTCTCTCTCTGTCTCGCTGTCTGTATGTCTCTGTCTCTCTTTGTCTCGCTCTCTGTGTGTCTCTGTCTCTGTCTCGCTGTCTGTGTGTCTCTGTCTCTTTCTCTCTGTCACTGTCTGTGTGTCTCTGTCTCTCTTTCTCTCGCTGTCTGTGTGTCTCTCTCTCTGTCTGTCTCGCTGCCTGTGTGTCTCTGTCTCTGTCTGTCTCGCTGTCTGTATGTCTCTGTCTCTCTTTGTCTCGCTGTCTGTCTCTGTCTCTCTTTGTCTCGCTGTCTCTCTGTCTCTGTCTCTCTTTGTCTCGCTGTCTGTATATCTCTGTCTCTCTTTGTCTCGCTGTCTGTATGTCTCTGTCTCTCTCTGTCTGAAGCGAATAACATGCGACGAAAAAAAACTCAACAATAATAAAATAGTATCATTTGTTGCTCATTGTGAAAAGTGAAATCTGTGTTGTCAGTCTCATATGGAAAATATTTATGTTATACGTTTAAATATGTTTTTGTTTTTATTTCTCACTACATGCCATTACTTTGAATGGATGGTCGAACTACACTTTGTTGCACAGATTGATTGATTTCGTTTTGGCTTTGGTTTTCATCAATATTATTACTATTGATGCAAATTGTTATTTGTATTATGAACCCCCATGTCATTAGGTCTGTAAAGCTATTGACATTAAAGTGTTCAGTGTTCAGTGTTCTGTCTCGCTGTCTGTGTGTCTCTGTCTCTCTCTGTCTCGCTGTCTGTGTGTCTCTGTCTCTCTCTGTCTCGCTGTCTGTATGTCTCTGTCTCTCTTTGTCTCGCTCTCTGTGTGTCTCTGTCTCTCTTTGTCTCGCTGTCTGTGTTTCTTTGTCTCTCTTTGTCTCGCTGTCTGTGTGTCTCTGTCTCTCTTTGTCTCGCTGTCTGTGTATCTCTGTCTCTCTCTGTCTCGCTGTCTGTGTCTCTCTGTCTCTCTTTGTCTCGCTGTCTGTGTGTCTCTATCTCTCTTTGTCTCGCTGTCTGTGTCTCTCTGTCTCTGTCTCGCTGTCTGTGTGTCTCTGTCTCTTTCTCTCTGTGTCACTGTCTGTGTGTCTCTGTCTCTCTTTGTCTCGCTGTATGTGTGTCTCTGTCTCGCTACCTGTGTGTCTCTGTCTCTCTTTGTCTCGCTGTGTGTGTGTCTCTGTCTCTCTCTGTCTCGCTGTCTGTGTGTCTCTGTCTCTCTTTGTCTCGCTGTGTGTGTGTCTCTGTCTGTCTTTGTCTCGCTGTCTGTGTGTCTCTGTCTCTCTCTGTCTCGCTGTCTGTGTGTCTCTGTCTCTTTCTCTCTGTGTCACTGTCTCCGTGTCTCTGTCTCTCTTTGTCTCGCTGTATGTGTGTCTCTGTCTCTCTCTGTCTCGCTACCTGTGTCTCTCTGTCTCTCTTTGTCTCGCTGTGTGTGTGTCTCTGTCTCTCTCTGTCTCGCTGTCTGTGTGTCTCTGTCTCTCTTTGTCTCGCTGTCTGTGTGTCTCTGTCTCTCTCTGTCTCGGTGTCTGTGTGTCTCTGTGTCTCTCTGTCTCGCTGTCTGTATGTCTCTGTCTCTCTTTGTCTCGCTCTCTGTGTGTCTCTGTCTCTCTTTGTCACGCTGTCTGTGTGTCTTTGTCTCTCTTTGTCTCGCTGTCTGTGTGTCTCTGTCTCTCTTTGTCTCGCTGTCTGTGTGTCTCTGTCTCTCTTTGTCTCGCTGTCTGTATGTCTGTGTCTCTCTTTGTCTCGCTGTCTGTATGTCTCTGTCTCTCTTTGTCTCGCTGTCTGTATGTCTCTGTCTCTGTCTCTCTCTGTCTGAAGCGAATAACATGCGACGGAAAAAAACTCAACAATAATAAAATAATATCAGTTGTTGCTCATTGTGAAAAGTGAAATCTGTGTTGTCATTCTCATATGGAAAATGTTTATGTTATACATTTATATATGTTTTTGTTTTTATTTCTCACTACATGCCATTACTTTGAATGGATGGTCGAACTGCACTTTGTAGCACAGATTGATTGATTTCGTTCTGGCTTTGGTTGTCATAAATATTATTACTATTGATGCATGTTGTTATTTGTATTATGAACCCCCATGTCATTAGGGCTGTAAAGCTATTGACATTAAAGTGTTCAGTGTTCAGTGTTCTGTCTCGCTGTCTGTGTGACTCTGTCTCTCTCTGTCTCGCTGTCTGTATGTCTCTGTCTCTATGTCTCGCTCTCTGTGTGTCTCTGTCTCTCTTTGTCTCGCTGTCTGTGTGTCTCTGTCTCTCTCTGTCTCGCTGTCTGTGTGTCTCTGTGTCTCTCTGTCTTGCTGTCTGTATGTCTCTGTCTCTCTTTATCTCGCTGTCTGTCTGTCTGTGTCTCTGTTTGTCTCGCTGTCTGTATGTCTCTGTCCCTCTTTGTCTCGCTGTCTGTATTTCTCTGTCTCTCTTTGTCTCGCTGTCTGTATGTCTCTGTCTCTCTTTGTCTCGGTGTCTGTATGTCTCTGTCCCTCTTTGTCTCGCTGTCTGTATGTCTCTGTCCCTCTTTGTCTCGCTGTCTGTATTTCTCTGTCTCTCTCTGTCTGAAGCGAATAACATGCGACGAAAAGAAACTCAACAATAATAAAATAGTATCAGTTGTTGCTCATTGTGAAAAGTGAAATCTGTTTTGTTATTCTCATATGGAAAATATTTATGTTATACATTTATATATGTTTTTGTTTTTATTTCTCACTACATCCCATTACTTTGAATGGATGGTCGAACTGCACTTTGTTGCACAGATTGATTGATTTCGTTTTCGCTTTGGTTTTCATCAATATTATTACTATTGATGCATGTTGTTATTTGTATTATGAACCCCCATGTCATTAGGGCTGTAAAGCTATTCACATTAAAGTGTTCAGTGTTCAGTGTTCTGTCTCGCTGTCTGTGTGTCTCTGTCTCTCTCTGTCTCGCTGTCTGTGTGTCTCTGTCTCTCTCTGTCTCGCTGTCTGTATGTCTCTGTCTCTCTTTGTCTCGCTCTCTGTGTGTCTCTGTTTCTCTTTGTCTTGCTGTCTGTGTGTCTTTGTCTCTCTTTGTCTCGCTGTCTGTGTGTCTCTGTCTCTTTTTGTCTCGCTGTCTGTGTGTCTCTGTCTCTCTCTGTCTCGCTGTCTGTGTGTCTCTGTCTCTCTTTGTCTCGCTGCCTGTTTGTCTCTGTCTCTGTCTCGATGTCTGTGTGTCTCTGTCTCTTTCTCTCTGTCACTGTCTGTGTGTCTCTGTCTCTCTTTGTCTCGCTGTCTGTGTGTCTCTGTCTCTCTCTGTCTCTCTGCCTGTGTGTCTCTGTCTCTGTCTCGCTCTCTGTGTGTCTCTGTCTCTCTTTGTCTCGCTGTCTGTGTGTCTCTGTCTCTCTTTGTCTCGCTGTCTGTGTATCTCTGTCTCTCTGTCTCGCTGTCTGTGTGTCTCTGTCTCTCTTTGTCTCACTGTCTGTGTCTCTCTGTCTCTCATTGTCTCGCTGTCTGTATGTCTCTGTCCCTCTTTGTCTCGCTGTCTGTATTTCTCTGTCTCTCTCTGTCTGAAGCGAATAACATGCGACGAAAAAAAACTCCACAATAATAAAATAGTATCAGTTGTTGCTCATTGTGAAAAGTGAAATCTGTGTTTCATTCTCATATGGAAAATATTTATGTTATACATTTATATATGTTTTTGTTTTTATTTCTCACCACATGCCATTACTTTGAATGGATGGTCGAACTGCACTTTGTTGCACAGATTGATTGATTTCGTTTTGGCTTTGGTTTTCATCAATATTATTACTATTGATGCATGTTGTTATTTGTATTATCAACCCCCATGTCATTACGGCTGTAAAGCTATTGACAGTAAAGTGTTCAGTGTTCAGTGTTCTGTCTCGCTGTCTGTGTGTCTCTGTCTCGCTGTCTGTATGTCTCTGTCTCTCTCTGTCTCGCTGCCTGTGTGTCTCTGTCTCTCTTTGTCTCGCTGTCTGTGTGTCTCTTTCTCTCTTTGTCTCGCTGTCTGTGTGTCTCTGTCTCTATCTGTCTCGCTGTCTGTGTGTCTCTCTGTCTCGCTATCTGTATGTCTCTGTCTCTCTTTGTCTCGCTGTCTGTGTGTCTCTGTCTCTCTTTGTCTCGCTGTCTGTATGTCTCTGTCTCTCTTTGTCTCGCTGTCTGTATGTCTCTGTCTCTCTTTGTCTCGCTGTCTGTATGTCTCTGTCCCTCTTTGTCTCGCTGTCTGTATGTCTCTGTCCCTCTTTGTCTCGCTGTCTGTATTTCTCTGTCTCTCTCTGTCTGAAGCGAATAACATGCGACGAAAAAAAACTCAACAATAATAAAATAGTATCAGTTGTTGCTCATTGTGAAAAGTGAAATCTGTTTTGTCATTCTCATATGGAAAATATTTATGTTATACATTTATATATGTTTTTGTTTTTATTTCTCACTACATGCCATTACTTTGAATGGATGGTCGAACTGCACTTTGTTGCACAGATTGATTGATTTCGTTTTGGCTTTGGTTTTCATCAATATTATTACTATTGATGCATGTTGTTATTTGTATTATGAACCCCCATGTCATTAGGGCTGTAAAGCTATTGACATTAAAGTGTTCAGTGTTCAGTGTTCTGTCTCGCTGTCTGTGTGTCTCTGTCTCTCTCTGTCTCGCTGTCTGTTTGTCTCTGTCTCTGTCTGTCTCGCTGTCTGTATGTCTCTGTCTCTCTTTGTCTCGCTCTCTGTGTGTCTCTGTCTCTGTTCGTCTCGCTGTCTGTGTGTCTCTGTCTCTCTCTCTCTCGCTGTCTGTGTGTCTCTGTATCTCTCTGTCTCGCTGTCTATATGTCTCTGTCTCTCTTTGTCTCGCTGTCTGTCTGTCTCTGTTTGTTTCGCTGTCTGTATGTCTCTGTCTCTCTTTGTCTCGCTCTCTGTGTGTGTCTCTCTCTCTCTCTTTGTCTCGCTGTCTGTGTGTCTTTGTCTCTCTTTGTCTCGCTGTCTGT
The DNA here is from genome assembly GCF_041734735.1 of Babylonia areolata. Lineage (NCBI taxonomy): Eukaryota > Metazoa > Mollusca > Gastropoda > Neogastropoda > Buccinidae > Babylonia > Babylonia areolata. The sequence goes on from NW_027468375.1 coordinate 51,322, forward strand.
GTGTCTCTGTCTCTCTTTGTCTCGCTGTCTGTGTGTCTCTGTCTCTGTCTCGCTGTCTGTGTGTCTCTGTCTCTTTCTCTCTGTCACTGTCTGTGTGTCTCTGTCTCTCTTTGTCGCGCTGTCTGTGTGTCTCTGTCTCTCTCTGTCTCGCTACCTGTGTGTCTCTGTCTCTCTTTGTCTCGCTGTCTGTGTGTCTCTGTCTCTCTCTCTCTCTCTCTCGCTGTCTGTGTGTCTCTGTCTCTCTTTGTTTCGCTGTCTGTGTCTCTGTCTCTCTTTGTCTCGCTGTCTGTGTGTCTCTGTCTCTCTCTGTCTCGCTGTCTGTGTGTCTCTCTGTCTCGCTGTCTGTATGTCTCTGTCTCTCTTTGTCTCGCTCTCTGTGTGTCTCTGTCTCTCTCTGTCTCGCTATCTCTATGTCTCTGTCTCTCTTTATCTCGCTCTCTGTGTGTCTCTGTCTCTCTTTGTCTCGCTGTCTGTGTGTCCTGTCTCTCTCTGTCTCACTGTCTGTGTGTCTCTCTCTCACTGTGTGTGTGTCTCTGTCTTTCTTTATCTCGCTGTCTGTGTGTCTCTGTCTCTCTTTGTCTCACTGTCTGTGTCTGTGTCTCTCTCTGTCTCGCTGTCTGTGTGACTATATCTCTCTTTGTCTGGCTATCTGTGTTTCTCTGTCTCTCTCTGTCTCGCTGTCTGTGTGTCTCTGTCTCTCTCTGTCTTGCTGTCTGTGTGTCTCTGTCTCACTCTGTCTCGCTGTATGTGTGTCTCTGTCTCGCTGTCTGTGTATCTCTTTCTCTCTCTGTCTCGCTGTCTGTGTGTCTCTATATCTCTTTGTCTCGCTTTGTGTCTCTGTCTCTCTCTGTCTCGCTGTCTGTATGTCTCTGTCTCTCTTTGTCTCGCTGTCTCTGTGTCTCTGTCTCTCTTTGTCTCGCTGTCTGTATGTCTCTGTCCCTCTTTGTCTCGCTGTCTGTATTTCTCTGTCTCTCTTTGTCTCGCTGTCTGTATGTCTGTCTCTCTTTGTCTCGGTGTCTGTATGTCTCTGTCCCTCTTTGTCTCGCTGTCTGTATGTCTCTGTCCCTCTTTGTCCCGCTGTCTGTATTTCTCTGTCTGTCTCTGTCTCAACCGAATAACATGCGACGAAAAAAAACTCAACAATAATAAAATAGTATCAGTTGTTGCTCATTGTGAAAAGTGAAATCTGTGTTGTCATTCTCATATGGAAAATATTTATGTTATACATTTATATATGTTTTTGTTTTCATTTTTCACTACATGCCATTACTTTGAATGGATGGTCGAACTGCACTTTATTGCACAGATTGCTTGATTTCGTTTCGGCTTTGGTTTTCATCAATATTATTACTATTGATGCATGTTGTTATTTGTATTATGAACCCCCATGTCATTAGGGCTGTAAAGCTATTGACATTAAAGTGTTCAGTGTTCAGTGTTCTGTCTCGCTGTCTGTGTGTCTCTGTCTCTCTCTGTCTCGCTGTCTGTGTGTCTCTGTCTCTCTCTCTGTCTCGCTGTCTGTATGTCTCTGTCTCTCTTTGTCTCGCTCTCTGTGTGTCTTTCTCTCTTTGTCTCGCTGTCTGTGTGTCTTTGTCTCTCTTTGTCTCGCTGTCTGTGTGTCTCTGTCTCTCTCTGTCTCGCTGTCTGTGTGTCTCTGTCTCTCTTTGTATCGCTGTCTGTATGTCTCTGTCTCCCTTTGTCTCGGTGTCTGTATGTCTCTGTCCCTCTTTGTCTCGCTGTCTGTATGTCTCTGTCCCTCTTTGTCTCGCTGTCTGTATTTCTCTGTCTCTCTCTGTCTCAAGGGAATAACATGCGACGAAAAAAAACTCAACAGTAATAAAATAGTATCAGTTGTTGCTCATTGTGAAAAGTGAAATCTGTGTTGTCATTCTCATATGGAAAATATTTATGTTATACATTTATATATGTTTTTGTTTTTATTTCTCACTATATGCCATTACTTTGAATGGATGGTCGAACTGCACTTTGTTGCACAGATTGATTGATTTCGTTTTGGCTTTGGTTTTCATCAATATTATTACTATTGATGCATGTTGTTATTTGTATTATGAACCCCCATGTCATTAGGGCTGTAAAGCTATTGACATTAAAGTGTTCAGTGTTCTGTCTCGCTGTCTGTGTGTCTCTGTCTCTCTCTGTCTCGCTGTCTGTGTCTCTGTCTCTCTCTGTCTCGCTGTCTGTATGTCTCTGTCTCTCTTTGTCTCGCTCTCTGTGTGTCTCTGTCTCTCTTTGTCTCACTGTCTGTGTGTCTTTGTCTCTCTTTCTCTCGCTGTCTGTGTGTCTCTGTCTCTCTTTGTCTCGCTATCTGTGTGTCTCTGTTTCTCTCTGTCTCGCTGTCTGTGTGTCTCTGTCTCTCTTTCTCTCGCTGTCTGTGTGACTCTGTCTCTCTTTGTCTCGTTGTCTGTGTGTCTCTGTCTCGCTGTCTGTGTGTCTCTGTCTCTTTCTCTCTGTGTCACTGTCTGTGTGTCTCTCTCTCTCTTTGTCTCGCTGTCTGTGTATCTATGTCTCTCTCTGTCTCGCTGCCTGTTTGTCTCTGTCTCTCTTTGTCTCGCTGTCTGTGTGTCTCTGTCTCTCTCTGTCTCGCTGTCTGTGTTTCTCTCTGTCTCGCTGTTTAGCTGTCTCTATGTCTTTGTCTCTCTTTGTCTCGCTGTTTGTGTGTCTCTGTCTCTCTTTGTCTCGCTGTCTGTATGTCTCTGTCTCTCTTTGTCTCACTGTCTCTATGTCTCTGTCCCTCTTTGTCTCGCTGTCTGTATTTCTCTGTCTCTCTTTGTCTCGCTGTCTGTGTGTCTCTCTGTCTCGCTGTCTGTATGTCTCTGTCTCTCTTTGTCTCGCTGTCTGTGTGTCTCTGTCTCTCTTTGTCTCGCTGTCTGTGTGTCTCTGTCTCTCTCTGTCTCGCTGTCTGTGTGTCTCTGTCTCTCTTTGTCTCGCTGTCTGTGTGTCTCTCTGTCTCGCTGTCTGTATGTCTCTGTCTCTCTTTGTCTCGCTGTCTGTGTGTCTCTGTCTCTCTTTGTCTCGCTGCCTGTATGTCTCTGTCCCTCTTTGTCTCGCTGTCTGTATGTCTCTGTCCCTCTTTGTCTCGCTGTCTGTATTTCTCTTTCTCTCTCTGTCTGAAGCGAATAACATGCGACGAAAAAAACCTCAACAATAATAAAATAGTATCAGTTGTTGCTCATTGTGAAAAGTGAAATCTGTGTTGTCATTCTCATATGGAAAATATTTATGTTATACATTTATATATGTTTTTGTTTTTATTTCTCACTACATGCCATTACTTTGAATGGATGGTCGAACTGCACTTTGTTGCACAGATTGATTGATTTCGTTTTGGCTTTGGTTTTCATCAATATTATTACTATTGATGCATGTTGTTATTTGTATTATGAACCCCCATGTCATTAGGGCTGTAATGCTATTCACATTAAAGTGTTCAGTGTTCAGTGTTCTGTCTCGCTGTCTGTGTGTCTCTGTCTCTCTCTGTCTCGCTGTCTGTGTGTCTCTGTCTCTCTCTGTCTCGCTGTCTGTATGTCTCTGTCTCTCTTTGTCTCGCTCTCTGTGTGTCTCTGTCTCTCTTTGTCTCGCTGTCTGTGTGTCTCTGTCTCTCTCTGTCTCGCTGTCTGTATGTCTCTGTCTCTCTTTGTCTCGCTCTCTGTGTGTCTCTGTCTCTCTTTGTCTCGCTGTCTGTGTGTCTTTGTCTCTCTTTGTCTCGCTGTCTGTGTGTCTCTGTCTCTCTCTGTCTCGCTGTCTCTGTTTTTCTGTCTCTCTCTGTCTCGTTGTCTGTATGTCTCTGTCTCTCTTTCTCTCGCTCTCTGTGTGTCTCTGTCTCTTTGTCTCGCTGTCTGTGTGTCTTTGTCTCTCTTTGTCTCGCTGTCTGTGTGTCTCTGTCTCGCTGTCTGTATGTCTCTGTCTCTCTTTGTCTCACTCTCTGTGTGTCTCTGTCTCTCTTTGTCTCGCTGTCTGTGTGTCTCTGTCTCTCTCTGTCTCGCTGTCTGTCTGTCTCTGTCTCTCTCTGTCTCGCTGTCTGTATGTCTCTATCTCTCTTTCTCTCGCTCTCTGTGTGTCTCTGTCTCTCTTTGTCTCGCTGTCTGTGTGTCTCTGTCTCTCTTTGTCTCGCTGTCTGTGTATCTCTGTCTCTCTCTGTCTCGCTGTCTGTGTCTCTCTGTCTCTCTTTGTCTCGCTGTCTGTGTGTCTCTATCTCTCTTTGTCTCGCTGTCTGTGTCTCTCTGTCTCTGTCTCGCTGTCTGTGTGTCTCTGTCTCTTTCTCTCTGTGTCACTGTCTGTGTGTCTCTGTCTCTCTTTGTCTCGCTGTATGTGTGTCTCTGTCTCGCTACCTGTGTGTCTCTGTCTCTCTTTGTCTCGCTGTGTGTGTGTCTCTGTCTCTCTCTGTCTCGCTGTCTGTGTGTCTCTGTCTCTCTTTGTCTCGCTGTGTGTGTGTCTCTGTCTGTCTTTGTCTCGCTGTCTGTGTCTGTCTCTCTCTTTGTCTCTCTCTCTGTGTCTCTGTCTCTCTTTGTCTCGCTGTCTGTGTGTCTCTGTCTCTCTCTGTCTCGCTGTCTGTGTGTCTCTTCCTCTCTTTGTCTCGCCGTCTGTGTGTCTCTGTCTCTCTCTGTCTCGCTGTCTCAATTTCTCTATCTCTCTTTGTCTCACTGTCTGTATGTCTCTGTCTCTCTTTATCTCGGTGTCTGTATGTCTCTATCCCTCTTTGTCTCGCTGTCTGTATGTCTCTGTCCCTCTTTGTCTCGCTGTCTGTGTGTCTCTATCTCTCTTTGTCTCGCTGTCTGTGTTTCTTTTCTCTCTTTGTCTCGCTGTCTGTGTGTCTCTGTCTCTCTTTGTCTCGCTGTCTGTGTATCTCTGTCTCTCTCTGTCTCGCTGTCTGTATCTCTCTGTCTCTCTTTGTCTCGCTGTGTGTGTGTCTCTGTCTCTCTCTGTCTCGCTGTCTGTGTGTCTCTGTCTCTCTTTGTCTCGCTGTGTGTGTGTCTCTGTCTGTCTTTGTCTCGCTGTCTGTGTGTCTCTGTCTCTCTCTGTCTCGCTGTCTGTGTGTCTCTGTCTCTCTCTGTCTCGCTGTCTGTGTGTCTCTGTCTCTTTCTCTCTGTGTCACTGTCTGTGTGTCTCTGTCTCTCTTTGTCTCGCTGTATGTGTGTCTCTGTCTCTCTCTGTCTCGCTACCCGTGTGCCTCTGTCTCTCTTTGTCTCGATGTGTCTCTGTCTCTCTTTGTCTCGCTGTCTGTGTGTCTCTGTCTCTCTTTGTCTCGCTGTCTCTGTGTCTCTGTCTCGCTGTCTGTGTGTCTCTGTGTCTCTCTGTCTCGCTGTCTGTATGTCTCTGTCTCTCTTTGTCTCGCTGTCTGTGTGTCTCTGTGTCTCTTTGTCTCGCTGTCTGTATGTCTCTGTCTCTCTTTGTCTCGCTGTCTGTATGTCTCTGTCTCTCTTTGTCTCGCTGTCTGTATGTCTCTGTCTCTCTCTGTCTGAAGCGAATAACATGCGACGAAAAAAAACTCAACAATAATAAAATAGTATCAGTTGTTGCTCATTGTGAAAAGTGAAATCTGTGTTGTCATTCTCATATGGAAAATATTTATGTTATACATTTATATATGTTTTTGTTTTTATTTCTCACTACATGGCATTACTTTGAATGGATGGTCGAACTGCACTTTGTTCCACAGATTGATTGATTTCGTTTTGGCTTTGGTTTTCATCACTATTATTACTATTGATGCATGTTGTTATTTGTATTATGAACCCCCATGTCATTAGGGCTGTAAAGCTATTGACATTAAAGTGTTCAGTGTTCAGTGTTCTGTCTCGCTGTCTGTGTGCCTCTGTCTCTGTCTCGCTGTCTGTATGTCTCTGTCTCTCTTTGTCTCGCTCTCTGTGTGTCTCTGTCTTTCTTTGTCTCGCTCTCTGTGTGTCTTTGTCTCTCTTTGTCTCGCTGTCTGTGTGTCTCTGTCTCTCTCTGTCTCGCTGTCTGTGTGTCTCTGTCTCTCTTTGTCTCGCTGTCTGTGTGTCTCTGTCTCTCTTTGTCTCGCTGTCTGTGTGTCTCTGTCTCTGTCTCGCTGTCTATGTGTCTCTGTCTCTTTCTCTCTGTGTCACTGTCTCTGTGTCTCTGTCTCTCTTTGTCTCGCTGTCTGTGTGTCTCTGTCTCGCTGTCTGTGTGTCTCTGTCTCTCTTTGTCTCGGTGTCTGTGTGTCTCTGTCTCTCTTTGTCTCGCTGTCTGTGTGTCTCTGTCTCTCTCTGTCTCGCTGTCTGTGTGTCTCTGTGTCTCTCTGTCTCGCTGTCTGTATGTCTCTGTCTCTCTTTGTCTCGATGTCTGTTTGTCTCTGTCTCTCTTTGTCTCGCTGTCTGTATGTCTCTGTCCCTCTTTGTCTCGCTGTCTGTATTTCTCTGTCTCTCTCTGTCTGAAGCGAATAACATGCGACGAAAAAAAACTCAACAATAATAAAATAGTATCAGTTGTTGCTCATTGTGAAAAGTGGAATCTGTGTTGTCATTCTCATATGGAAAATATTTATGTTATACATTTATATATGTTTTTGTTTTTATTTCTCACTACATGCCATTACTTTGAATGGATGGTCGAACTGCACTTTGTTGCACAGATTGATTGATTTCGTTTTGGCTTTGGTTTTCATCAATATTATTACTATTCATGTATGTTGTTATTTGTATTATGAACCCCCATGTCATTAGGGCTGTAATGCTATTGACATTAAAGTGTTCAGTGTTCTGTCTCGCTGTCTGTGTGTCTCTGTCTCTCTCTGTCTCGCTGTCTGTGTGTCTCTGTCTCTCTCTGTCTCGCTGTCTGTATGTCTCTATCTCTCTTTGTCTCTCTCTCTCTGTGTCTCTGTCTCTCTCTGTTTCGCTGTCTGTCTGTCTTTGTCTCTCTTTGTCTCCCTGTCTGTGTGCCTCTGTCTCTCTCTGTCTCGCTGTCTGTGTGTCTCTCTCTCTCTTTGTCTCGCTGTCTGTATGTCTCTGTCTCTCTTTGTCTCGCTGTCTGTATGTCTCTGTCTCTCTTTGTCTCGCTGTCTGTATGTCTCTGTCTCTCTCTGTCTGAAGCGAATAACATGCGACGAAAAAAAACTCAACAATAATAAAATAGTATCAGTTGTTGCTCATTGTGAAAAGTGAAATCTGTGTTGTCATTCTCATATGGAAAATATTTATTTTATACATTTATATATGTTTTTGTTTTTATTTCTCACTACATGCCATTACTTTGAATGGATGGTCGAACTGCACTTTGTTGCACAGATTGATTGATTTCGTTTTGGCTTTGGTTTTCATCAATATGATTACTATTGATGCATGTTGTTATTTGTATTATGAACCCCTATGTCATTAGGGCTGTAAAGCTATTGACATTAAAGTGTTCAGTGTTCAGTGTTCTGTCTCGCTGTCTGTGTGTCTCTGTCTCTCTCTGTCTCGCTGTCTGTGTGTCTCTGTCTCTCTCTGTCTCGCTGTCTGTATGTCTCTGTCTCTCTTTGTCTCACTCTCTGTGTGTCTCTGTCTCTCTTTGTCTCGCTGTCTGTGTGTCTTTGTCTCTCTTTGTCTCGCTGTCTGTGTGTCTCTGTCTCTCTCTGTCTGGCTGTCTCTGTTTTTCTGTCTCTCTCTGTCTCGTTGTCTGTATGTCTCTGTCTCTCTTTGTCTCGCTCTGTGTGTGTCTCTGTCTCGCTGTCTGTGTGTCTTTGTCTCTCTTTGTCTCGCTGTGTGTATGTCTCTGTCTCTCTCTGTCTCGCTGTCTGTATTTCTCTGTCTCTCTTTCTCTCGCTGTCTGTGTGTCTCTGTCTCTCTGTCTCGCTGTCTGTATGTCTCTGTCTCTCTCTCTCTGTGTCTCTGTCTCGCTGTCTGTATGTCTCTGTCTCTCTTTGTCTCGATGTCTGTGTGTCCCTGTCTCTCTTTGTCTCGCTGTCTGTATGTCTCTGTCCCTCTTTGTCTCGCTGTCTGTATTTCTCAGTCTCTCTCTGTCTGAAGCGAATAACATGCAACGAAAAAAAACTCAACAATAGTAAAATAGTATCAGTTGTTGCTCATTGTGAAAAGTGAAATCTGTGTTGTCATTCTCATATGGAAAATATTTATGTTATATATTTATATATGTTTTTGTTTTTATTTCTCACTACATGACATTACTTTGAATGGATGGTCGAACTGCACTTTGTTGCACAGATTGATTGATTTCGTTTTGGCTTTGGTTTTCATCAATATTATTACTATTGATGCATGTTGTTATTTGTATTATGAACCCCCATGTCATTAGGGCTGTAAAGCTATTGACATTAAAGTGTTCAGTGTTCTGTCTCGCTGTCTGTGTGTCTCTGTCTCTCTTTCTCTCGCTGTCTGTGTGTCTCTGTCTCTCTGTCTCGCTGTCTGTATGTCTCTGTCTCTCTCTCTCTGTGTCTCTGTCTCTCTTTGTTTTGCTGTCTGTCTGTCTTTCTCTTTGTGTCGTTGTCTGTGTGCCTCTGTCTCTCTCTGTCTCGCTGTCTGTGTGTCTCTGTCTCTCTTTGTCTCGCTGTCTGTGTGTCTCTGTCTCTCTTTATCTCGCTGTCTGTATGTCTCTGTCTCTCTTTGTCTCGCTGTCTGTATGTCTCTGTCTCTCTTTGTCTCGCTGTCTGTATGTCTCTGTCTCTCTCTGTCTGATGCGAATAACATGCGACGAAAAAAACCTCAACAATAATAAAATAGTATCAGTTGTTGCTCATTGTGAAAAGTGAAATCTGTGTTGTCATTCTCATATGGAAAATATTTATGTTATACATTTATATATGTTTTTGTTTTTATTTCTCACTACATGCCATTACTTTGAATGGATGGTCGAACTGCACTTTGTTGCACAGATTGATTGATTTCGTTTAGGCTTTGGTTTTCATCAATATTATTACTATTGATGCATGTTGTTATTTGTATTATGAACCCCCATGTCATTAGGGCTGTAAAGCTATTGACATTAAAGTGTTAAGTGTTCAGTGTTCTGTCTCGCTGTCTGTGTGTCTCTGTCTCTCTCTGTCTCGCTGTCTGTGTGTCTCTGTCTCTCTCTGTCTCGCTGTCTGTATGTCTCTGTCTCTCTTTTTCTCACTCTCTGTGTGTCTCTGTCTCTCTTTGTCTCGCTGTCTGTGTGTCTTTGTCTCTCTTTGTCTCGCTGTCTGTGTGTCTCTGTCTCTCTCTGTCTCGCTGTCTCTGTTTTTCTGTCTCTCTCTGTCTCGTTGTCTGTATGTCTCTGTCTCTCTTTGTCTCGCTCTCTGTGTGTCTCTGTCTCTTTGTCTCGCTGTATGTGTGTCTTTGTCTCTCTTTGTCTCGCTGTCTGTGTGTCTGTGTCTCTCTCTGTCTCGCTGTCTGTATTTCTCTGTCTCTCTTTCTCTCGATGTCTGTGTGTCTCTGTCTCTCTTTGTCTCGCTGTCTGTGTGTCTCTGTCTCTCTTTGTCTCGCTGTCTGTGTGTCTCTGTCTCTCTCTGTCTCGCTGTCTGTGTGTCTCTGTGTCTCTCTGTCTCGCTGTCTGTATGTCTCTGTCTCTCTTTGTCTCGCTGTCTGTGTGTCTCTGTCTCTCTTTGTCTCGCTGTCTGTATGTCTCTGTCTCTCTTTGTCTCGCTGTCTGTATTTCTCTGTCTCTCTCTGTCTGAAGCGAATAACATGCGACGAAAAAAACTCAACAATAATAAAATAGTATCAGTTGTTGCTCATTGTGAAAAGTGAAATCTGTGTTGTCATTCTCATATGGAAAATATTTATGTTATACATTTATATATGTTTTTGTTTTTATTTCTCACTACATGCCATTACTTTGAATGGATGGTCGAACTGCACTTTGTTGCACAGATTGATTGATTTCGTTTTGGCTTTGGTTTTCATCAATATTATTACTATTGATGCATGTTGTTATTTGTATTATGAACCCCCATGTCATTAGGGCTGTAAAGCTATTGACATTAAAGTGTTCAGTGTTCTGTCTCGCTGTCTGTGTGTCTCTGTCTCTCTCTGTCTCGCTGTCTGTGTGTCTCTGTCTCTCTCTATCTCGCTGTCTGTATGTCTCTGTCTCTCTTTGTCTCTCTCTCTGTGTCTCTGTCTCTCTTTGTCTCGCTGTCTGTGTGTCTCTGTCTCTCTCTGTCTCGCTGTCTGTGTGTCTCTTCCTCTCTTTGTCTCGCCGTCTGTGTGTCTCTGTCTCTCTTTATCTCGGTGTCTGTATGTCTCTGTCCCTCTTTGTCTCGCTGTCTGTATGTCTCTGTCTCTCTTTATCTCGCTGTCTGTATGTCTCTGTCTCTCTTTGTCTCGCTCTCTGTGTGTCTCTGTCTCTCTTTGTCTCACTGTCTGTGTTTCTTTGTCTCTCTTTGTCTCACTGTCTGTGTGTCTCTGTCTCTCTTTGTCTCACTGTCTGTGTATCTCTGTCTCTCTCTGTCTCGCTGTCTGTGTCTCTCTGTCTCTCTTTGTCTCTCTTTGTCTCGCTGTCTGTGTGTCTCTATCTCTCTTTGTCTCGCTGTCTGTGTCTCTCTGTCTCTGTCTCGCTGTCTGTGTGTCTCTGTCTCTTTCTCTCTGTGTCACTGTCTGTGTGTCTCTGTCTCTCTTTGTCTCGCTGTATGTGTCTCTGTCTCGCTACCTGTGTGTCTCTGTCTCTCTCTGTCTCGCTGTGTGTATGTCTCTGTCTCTCTCTGTCTCGCTGTCTGTGTGTCTCTGTCTCTCTTTGTCTCGATGTCTGTGTGTATCTGTCGGTCTTTGTCTCGCTGTCTGTGTGTCTCTGTCTCTCTCTGTCTCGCTGTCTGTGTGTCTCTGTCTCTTTCTCTCTGTGTCACTGTCTCTGTGTCTCTGTCTCTCTTTGTCTCGCTGTATGTGTGTCTCTGTCTCTCTCTGTCTCGCTACCTGTGTCTCTCTGTCTCTCTTTGTCTCGCTGTGTGTGTGTCTCTGTCTCTCTTTGTCTCGCTGTCTGTGTGTCTCTGTCTCTCTTTGTCTCGCTGTCTGTGTGTCTCTGTCTCTCTCTGTCTCAATGTCTGTTTGTCTTTGTCTCTCTCTGTCTCGCTGTCTGTGTGTCTCTTTGTCTCGCTGTCTGTATGTCTCTGTCTCTCTTTGTCTCGCTGTCTGTAAGTCTCTGTCTCTCTTTGTCTTGCTGTCTGTATGTCTCTGTCTCTCTCTGTCTGAAGCGAAAAACATGCGACGAAAAAAACCTCAACAATAATAAAATAGTGTCAGTTGTTGCTCATTGTGAAAAGTGAAATCTGTGTCTCTGTCTCTCTCTGTCTCGCTGTCTGTATGTCTCTGTCTCTCTTTGTCTCGCTCTCTGTGTGTCTCTGTCTCTCTTTGTCTCGCTGTCTGTGTGTCTCTGTCTCTCTTTGTCTCGCTGTCTGTGTGTCTCTGTCTCTCTCTGTCTCGCTGTCTGTATGTCTCTGTCTCTTTTTGTCTCGCTCTCTGTGTGTCTCTGTCTCTCTTTGTCTCGCTGTCTGTGTGTCTTTGTCTCTCTGTCTCGCTGTCTGTGTGTCTCTGTCTCTCTTTGTCTCGCTGTCTCTGTGTCTCTGTCTCTCTCTGTCTCGCTCTCTGTGTGTCTCTGTCTCTCTTTGTCTCGCTGTCTGTGTGTCTCTGTCTCTCTTTGTCTCGCTGTCTGTGTGTCTCTGTCTCGCTGTCTGTCTGTCTCTGTCTCTTTCTCTCTGTGTCACTGTCTGTGTGTCTCTGTCTCTCTTTGTCTCGCTGTCTGTGTGACTCTGTCTCTCTCTGTCTCGCTGCCTGTGTGTCTCTGTCTCTCTTTGTCTCGCTGTCTGTGTGTCTCTGTCTCTCTCTGTCTCGCTTTCTGTGTGTCTCTGTCTCTCTGTCTCGCTATCTGTGTATCTCTGTCTCTCTTTGTCTCGCTGTCTGTGTGTCTCTGTCTCTCTCTGTCTCGCTGTCTGTGTGTCTCTCTGTCTCGCTGTCTCGCTGTATGTATGTCTCTGTCTCTCTTTGTCTCGCTGTCTGTATGTCTCTGTCTCTCTTTGTCTCGCTGTCTGTATGTCTCTGTCTCTCTTTGTCTCGCTGTCTGTATGTCTCTGTCTCTCTCTTTCCGAAGCGAATAACATGCGACGAAAAAAATCTCAACAATAATAAAATAGTATCAGTTGTTGCTCATTGTGAAAAGTGAAATCTGTGTTGTCATTCTCATATGGAAAATATTTATGTTATACATTTATATATGTTTTTGTTTTTATTTCTCACTACATGCCATTACTTTGAATGGATGGTCGAACTGCACTTTGTTGCACAGATTGATTGATTTCGTTTTGCCTTTGGTTTTCATCAATATTATTACTATTGATGCATGTTGTTATTTGTATTATGAACCCCCATGTCATTAGGGCTGTAAAGCTATTGACATTAAAGTGTTCAGTGTTCAGTGTTCTGTCTCGCTCTCTGTGTGTCTCTGTCTCTCTCTGTCTCGCTGTCTGTGTGTCTCTGTCTCTCTCTGTCTCGCTGTCTGAATGTCTCTGTCTCTTTTTGTCTCGCTCTCTGTGTGTCTCTGTCTCTCTTTGTCTCGCTGTCTGTGTGTCTTTGTCTCTCTTTGTCTCGCTGTCTGTGTGTCTCTGTCTCTCTTTGTCTCGCTGTCTGTGTGTCTCTGTCTCTCTCTGTCTCGCTGTCTGTGAGTCTCTGTCTCTCTTTCTCTCGCTGTCTGTCTCTGTCTCTCTTTGTCTCGCTGTCTGTGTGTCTCTGTCTCTGTCTCGCTGCGTGTGTGTCTCTGTCTCTTTCTCTCTGTGTCACTGTCTGTGTGTCTCTGTCTCTCTTTGTCTCGCTGTCTGTGTGTCTCTGTCTCTCTTTGTCTCGCTGTCTGTGTGTCTCTGTCTCTCTCTGTCTCGCTGTCTGTATGTCTCTGTGTCTCTCTGTCTCTCTGTCTGTATATCTCTGTCTCTCTTTGTCTCGCTGTCTGTTTCTCTCTGTCTCTCTTTGTCTCGCTGTCGGTGTGTCTCTCTGTCTCTCTGTCTCGCTGTCTGTATGCCTGTGTCTCTCTTTGTCTCGCTGTCTGTGTGTCTCTGTCTCTCTTTGTCTCGCTGTCTGTGTGTTTCTGTCTCTCTTTGTCTCGCTGTCTCTGTGTCTCTCTGTCTCGCTGTCTGTATGTCTCTGTCTCTTTTTGTCTCGCTGTCTGTTTCTCTCTGTCTCTCTTTGTCTCGCTGTCGGTCTGTCTCTCTGTCTCTCTGTCTCGCTGTCTGTATGCCTGTGTCTCTCTTTGTCTCGCTGTCTGTGTGTCTCTGTCTCTCTTTGTCTCGCTGTCTGTGTGTTTCTGTCTCTCTTTGTCTCGCTGTCTCTGTGTCTCTCTGTCTCGCTGTCTGTATGTCTCTGTCTCTTTTTGTCTCGCTGTCTGTTTGTCTCTGTCTCTCTTTATCTCGCTGTCTGTGTGTCTCTGTCTCTCTCTGTCTCGCTGTCTGTGTGTCTCTCTCTCTGTCTCTCTGTCTGTATGTCTCTGTCTCTCTTTGTCTTGCTCTCTGTGTGTCTCTGTCTCTCTTTGTCTCGATGTCTGTGTGTCTCTGTCTCTCTTTGTCTCGCTGTCTATATGTCTCTGTCTCTCTTTGTCTCGCTGTCTGTATGTCTCTGTCTCTCTTTGTCTCGCTGTATGTATGTCTCTGTCTCTCTCTGTCTGAAGCGAATAACATGCGACGAAAAAAACCTCAACAATAATAAAATAGTATCAGTTTTTGCTCATTGTGAAAAGTGAAATCTGTGTTGTCATTCTCATATGGAAAATATTTATGTTATACATTTATATATGTTTTTGTTTTTATTTCTCACTACATGCCATTACTTTGAATGGATGGTCGAACTGCACTTTGTTGCACAGATTGATTGATTTCGTTTTGGCTTTAGTTTTCATCAATATTATTACTATTGATGCATGTTGTTATTTGTATTATGAACCCCCATGTCATTAGGGCTGTAAAGCTATTCACATTAAAGTGTTCAGTGTTCTGTCTCGCTGTCTGTGTGTCTCTGTCTCTCTCTGTCTCACTGTCTGTGTGTCTCTATCTCTCTCTGTCTCGCTGTCTGTATGTCTCTGTCTCTCTTTGTCTCGCTCTCTGTGTGTCTCTGTCTCTCTTTGTCTCGCTGTCTGTGTGACTTTGTCTCTCTCTCTCGCTGTCTGTGTGTCTCTGTCTCTCTTTGTCACGCTGTCTGTGTGTCTCTGTCTCTCTTTGTCTCGCTGTCTGTGTGTCTCTGTCTCTCTCTCTCGCTGTCTGTGTGTCTCTGTCTCTCTTTGTCTCGCTGTCTGTGTGTCTCTGTCTCTGTCTTCCTGTCTGTGTGTCTCTGTCTCTCTCTGTGTCACTGTCTGTGTGTCTCTGTCTCTCTTTGTCTCGGTGTCTGTATGTCTCTGTCTCCCTCTGTCTCGCTGTCTGTGTGTCTCTGTCTCTCTCTGTCTCGCTGTCTGTATGTCTCTGTCTCTCTTTGTCTCGCTCTCTGTGTGTCTCTGTCTCTCTTTGTCTCGCTGTCTGTGTGTCTTTGTCTCTCTTTATCTCGCTGTCTGTGTGTCTCTGTCTCTCTCTGGCTCGCTGTCTGTATTTCTCTGTCTCTCTTTGTCTCGCTGTCTGTATGTCTCTGTCTCTCTTTGTCTCGGTGTCTGTATGTCTCTGTCCCTCTTTGTCTCGCTGTCTGTATTTCTCTGTCTCTCTCTGTCTGAAGCGAATAACATGCGACGAAAAAAAAACTCAACAATAATAAAATAGTATCAGTTGTTGCTCATTGTGAAAAGTGAAATCTGTGTTGTCATTCTAATATGGAAAATATTTATGTTATACATTTATATATGTTTTTGTTTTTATTTCTCACTACATGCCATTACTTTGAATGGATGGTCGAACTGCACTTTGTTGCACAGATTGATTGATTTCGTTTTGGCTTTGGTTTTCATCAATATTGTTACTATTGATGCATGTTGTTATTTGTTGTTATCTGATTAAGGCTGTAAAGCTATTGACATTAAAGTGTTCAGTGTTCACTGTTCTGTCTCGCTGTTTGTGTGTCTCTGTCTCTCTCTGTCTCGCTGTCTGTGTGTCTCTGTCTCTCTCTGTCTCGCTGTCTGTATGTCTCTGTCTCTCTTTGTCTCGCTCTCTGTGTGTCTTTGTCTCTCTTTGTCTCGCTGTCTGTGTGTCTCTGTCTCTCTTTGTCTCGCTGTCCGTGTGTCTCTGTCTCCCTCTGTCTCGCTGTCTGTGTGTCTCTGTCTCTCTTTGTCTCGCTGTCTGTGTGTCTCTGTCTCTCTTTGTCTCGCTGTCTGTGTGTCTCTGTCTATGTCTCGCTGTCTGTGTGTCTCTGTCTCTTTCTCTCTGTGTCACTATCTGTGTGTCTCTGTCTCTCTTTGTCTCGCTGTCTGTGTGCCTCTGTCTCTCTCTCGCTGTCTGTGTGTCTCTGTCTCTCTCTGTCTCGCTGTCTCTATAGCTCTGTCTCTCTTTGTCTCACTCTCTGTGTGTCTCTGTCTCTCTTTGTCTCGCTGTCTGTGTGTCTTTGTCTCTCTTTGTCTCGCTGTCTGTGTGTCTCTGTCTCTCTTTGTCTCGCTGTCTGTATGTCTCTGTCTCTCTTTGTCTCGCTGTCTGTATGTCTCTGTCTCTCTTTGTCTCGCTGTCTGTATGTCTCTGTCTCTCTCTGTCTGAAGCGAATAACATGCGACGAAAAAAACCTCAACAATAATAAAATAGTATCAGTTGTTGCTCATTGTGAAAAGTGAAATCAGTGTTGTCATTCTCATATGGAAAATATTTATGTTATACATTTATATATGTTTTTGTTTTTATTTCTCACTACATGCCATTACTTTGAATGGATGGTCGAACTGCACTTTGTTGCACAGATTGATTGATTTCGTTTTGGCTTTAGTTTTCATCAATATTATTACTATTGATGCATGTTGTTATTTGTATTATGAACCCCCATGTCATTAGGGCTGTAAAGCTATTGACATTAAAGTGTTCAGTGTTCAGTGTTCTGTCTCGCTGTCTGTGTGTCTCTGTCTCTCTCTGTCTCGCTGTCTGTGTGTCTCTGTCTCTCTCTGTCTCGCTGTCTGAATGTCTCTGTCTCTTTTTGTCTCGCTCTCTGTGTGTCTCTGTCTCTCTTTCTCTCGCTGTCTGTGTGTCTTTGTCTCTCTTTGTCTCGCTGTCTGTGTGTCTCTGTCTCTCTTTGTCTCGCTGTCTGTGTGTCTCTGTCTCTCTTTGTCTCGCTGTCTGTGTGTCTCTGTCTCTCTCTCTGTCTCGCTGTCTGTGTGTCTCTGTCTCGCTGTCTGTGTGTCTCTGTCTCTGTCTCACTGTCTGTGTGTCTCTGTCTCTCTCTGTCTCACTGTCTGTGTGTCTCTGTCTCTCTGTCTCACTGTCTGTGTGTCTCTGTCTCTCTTTATCTCGCTGTCTGTGTGTCTGTGTCTCTGTCTCGCTGTCTGTGTGTCTCTGTCTCTCTCTGTCTCGCTGTCTGTGTGTCTCTGTCTCTCTTTGTCTCGCTGTCTGTGTGTCTTTGTCTCTCTTTGTCTCTCTGTCTGTGTGTCTCTGTCTCTCTTTGTCTCGCTGTCTGTGTGTCTCTGTCTCTCTCTGTCTCGCTGTCTGTGTGTCTCTGTCTCTCTTTGTCTCGCTGTCTGTGTGTCTGTGTCTCTCTTTGGGTCGCTGTCTGTGTGTCTCTGTCTCGCTGCCTGAGTGTCTCTGTGTCTCTTTGTCTCGCTGTCTGTGTGTCTCTGTCTCTCTCTGTCTCGCTGTCTGTGTGTCTCTGTCTCTCTTTGTCTCGCTGTCTGTGTGTCTCTGTCTCTCTTTGTCTCGCTGTCTGTGTGTCTCTGTCTCTCTCTATCTCGCTGTCTGTATGTCTCTGTCTCTCTTTGTCTCGCTGTCTGTATGTCTCTGTCTCTCTTTGTCTCGCTGTCTGTGTGTCTCTGTCTCTCTTTGTCTCGCTGTCTATATTCTCTGTCTCTCTTTGTCTCAGTGTCTGTATGTCTGTCCCTCTTTGTCTCGCTATCTGTATTTCTCTGTCTCTCTTTGTCTCGCTGTCTGTATGTCTCTGTCTCTCTTTGTCTCGGTGTCTGTATGTCTCTGTTCCTCTTCGTCTCGCTGTCTGTATGTCTCTAT
The DNA here is from genome assembly GCF_041734735.1 of Babylonia areolata. NCBI lineage: Eukaryota > Metazoa > Mollusca > Gastropoda > Neogastropoda > Buccinidae > Babylonia > Babylonia areolata. Next base: position 68,351 of record NW_027468375.1, read on the forward strand.
CCCTCTTTGTCTCGGTGTCTGTATTTCTCTGTCTCTCTCTGTCTGAAGCGAATAACATGCGACGAAAAAAAACTCAACAATAATAAAATAGTATCAGTTGTTGCTCATTGTGAAAAGGGAAATCTGTGTTGTCATTCTCATATGGAAAATATTTATGTTATACATTTATATATGTTTTTGTTTTTATTTCTCACTACATGCCATTACTTTGAATGGACGGTCGAACTGCACTTTGTTGCACAGATTGATTGATTTCGTTTTGGCTTTGGTTTTCATCAATATTATTACTATTGATGCATGTTGTTATTTGTATTATGAACCCCCATGTCATTTGGGCTGTAAAGCTATTGACATTAAAGTGTTCAGTGTTCACTGTTCTGTCTCGCTGTCTGTGTGTCTCTTTCTCTCGCTATCTGTGTGTCTCTCTGTCTCGCTGTCTGTAAGTCTCTGTCTCTCTTTGTCTCGCTCTCTGTGTGTCTCTGTCTCTCTTTGTCTCGCTGTCTGTGTGTCTTTGTCTCTCTTTGTCTCGCTGTCTGTGTGTCTCTGTCTCTCTCTGTCTCGCTGTCTGTGTGTCTCTGTCTCTCTTTGTCTCGCTGTCTGTGTGCCTCTGTCTCTCTTTGTCTCGCTGTCTGTCTCTGTCTCGCTGTTTGTGTGTCTCTGTCTCTCTCTTTGTCACTGTCTGTGTGTCTCTGTCTCTCTTTGTCTCGCTGTCTGTGTGTCTCTGTCTCTCTCTGTCTCGCTGCCTGTGTGTCTCTGTCTCTCTTTGTATCGCTGTCTGTGTCTCTCTGTCTCTCTCTGTCTCGCTGTTTGTGTGTCTCTGTCTCTCTTTGTCTCACTGTCTGTGTGTCTCTCTGTCTGTATGTCTCTGTCTCTCTTTGTCTCGCTGTCTCTGTGTCTCTGTCTCTCTTTGTCTCGCTGTCTGTGTGTCTCTGTCTCTCTCTGTCTCGCTGTCTCTGTGTCTCTCTATCTCGCTGTCTGTATGTCTCTGTCTCTCTTTGTCTCGCTGTCTGTATGTCTCTGTCTCTCTTTGTCTCGGTGTCTGTATGTCTCTGTCCCTCTTTGTCTCGCTGTCTGTATGTCTCTGTCTCTCTTTATCTCGCTGTCTGTATTTCTCTGTCTCTCTCTTTCTGAAGCGAATAACATGTTACGAAAAAAACCTCAACAATAATAAAATAGTATCAGTTGTTGCTCATTGTGAAAAGTGAAATCTGTGTTGTCATTCTCTTATGGAAAATATTTATGTTATACCTTTATATATGTTTTTGTTTTTATTTCTCACTACATCCCATTACTTTGAATGGATGGTCGAACTGCACTTTGTTGCACAGATTGATTGATTTCGTTTTGGCTTTGGTTTTCATCAATATTATTACTATTGATGCATGTTGTTATTTGTATTATGAACCCCCATGTCATTAGGGCTGTAAAGCTATTGACATTAAAGTGTTCAGTGTTCAGTGTTCTGTCTCGCTGTCTGTGTGACTCTGTCTCTCTCTGTCACGCTGTCTGTGTGTCTCTGTCTCTCGCTGTCTGTATGTCTCTGTCTCTCTCTGTCTCGCTGTCTGTGTGTCTCTGTCTCTCTCTGTCTCGCTGTCTGTATGTCTCTGTCTCTCTTTGTCTCGCTGTCTGTGTGTCTCTGTCTCTCTTTGTCTCGCTGTCTGTGTGTCTCTGTCTCGCTGTCTGTGTGTCTCTGTCTCTCTTTGTCTCGCTGTCTGTGTGTCTCTGTCTCTCTTTGTCTCGCTGTCTGTGTGTCTCTGTCTCGCTGTCTGTGTGTCTCTGTCTCTTTCTCTCTGTGTCACTGTCTGTGTGTCTCTGTCTCTCTTTGTCTCGCTGTCTGTGTGTCTCTGTCTCTCTCTGTCTCGCTGCCTGTGTGTCTCTGTCTCTCTTTGTCTCGCTGTCTGTGTGTCTCTGTCTCGCTGTCTGTGTGTCTCTGTCTCTCTCTGTCTCGCTGTCTGTGTGTCTCTGTCTCTCTTTGTCTCGCTGTCTGTGTGTCTCTGTCTCGCTGTCTGTGTGTCTCTGTCTCTCTTTGTCTCGCTGTCTGTGTGTCTCTGTCTCTCTTTGTCTCGCTGTCTGTGTGTCTCTGTCTCTCTCTGTCTCGCTGTCTGTGTGTCTCTGTGTCTCTCTGTCTCGCTGTCTGTATGTCTCTGTCTCTCTTTGTCTCGCTGTCTGTGTGTCTCTGTCTCTCTTTGTCTCGCTCTCTGTGTGTCTCTGTCTCTCTTTGTGTCGCTGTCCGTGTGTCTTTGTCTCTCTTTGTCTCGCTGTCTGTGTGTCTCTGTCTCTCTCTGTCTCGCTGTCTGTGTGTCTCTGTCTCTCTTTGTCTCGCTGTCTGTATGTCTCTGTCTCTCTTTGTCTCGGTGTCTGTATGTCTCTGTCCCTCTTTGTCTCGCTGTCTGTATGTCTCTGTCCCTCTTTGTCTCGCTGTCTGTATTTCTCTGTCTCTCTCTGTCTGAAGCGAATAACATGCGACGAAAAAAACCTCAACAATAATAAAATAGTATCAGTTGTTGCTCATTGTGAAAAGTGAAATCTGTGTTGTCATTCTCATATGGAAAATATTTATGTTATACATTTATATATGTTTTTGTTTTTATTTCTCACTACATGCCATTACTTTGAATGGACGGTCGAACTGCACTTTGTTGCACAGATTGATTGATTTCGTTTTGGCTTTGGTTTTCATCAATGTTATTACTATTGATGCATGTTGTTATTTGTATTATGAACCCCCATGTCATTTGGGCTGTAAAGCTATTGACATTAAAGTGTTCAGTGTTCACTGTTCTGTCTCGCTGTCTGTGTGTCTCTTTCTCTCGCTATCTGTGTGTCTCTCTGTCTCGCTGTCTGTAAGTCTCTGTCTCTCTTTGTCTCGCTCTCTGTGTGTCTCTGTCTCTCTTTGTCTCGCTGTCTGTGTGTCTTTGTCTCTCTTTGTCTCGCTGTCTGTGTGTCTCTGTCTCTCTCTGTCTCGCTGTCTGTGTGTCTCTGTCTCTCTTTGTCTCGCTGTCTGTGTGTCTCTGTCTCTCTTTGTCTCGCTGTCTGTCTCTGTCTCGCTGTTTGTGTGTCTCTGTCTCTCTCTCTCTGTGTCACTGTCTGTGTGTCTCTGTCTCTCTTTGTCTCGCTGTCTGTGTGTCTCTGTCTCTCTCTGTCTCGCTGCCTGTGTGTCTCTGTCTCTCTTTGTCTCGCTGTCTGTGTCTCTCTGTCTCTCTCTGTCTCGCTGTTTGTGTGTCTCTGTCTCTCTTTGTCTCACTGTCTGTGTGTCTCTCTGTCTGTATGTCTCTGTCTCTCTTTGTCTCGCTGTCTCTGTGTCTCTGTCTCTCTTTGTCTCGCTGTCTGTGTGTCTCTGTCTCTCTCTGTCTCGCTGTCTCTGTGTCTCTCTATCTCGCTGTCTGTATGTCTCTGTCTCTCTTTGTCTCGCTGTCTGTATGTCTCTGTCTCTCTTTGTCTCGGTGTCTGTATGTCTCTGTCCCTCTTTGTCTCGCTGTCTGTATGTCTCTGTCTCTCTTTATCTCGCTGTCTGTATTTCTCTGTCTCTCTCTTTCTGAAGCGAATAACATGTTACGAAAAAAACCTCAACAATAATAAAATAGTATCAGTTGTTGCTCATTGTGAAAAGTGAAATCTGTGTTGTCATTCTCTTATGGAAAATATTTATGTTATACATTTATATATGTTTTTGTTTTTATTTCTCACTACATCCCATTACTTTGAATGGATGGTCGAACTGCACTTTGTTGCACAGATTGATTGATTTCGTTTTGGCTTTGATTTTCATCAATATTATTACTATTGATGCATGTTGTTATTTGTATTATCAACCCCCATGTCATTAGGGCTGTAAAGCTATTGACATTAAAGTGTTCAGTGTTCAGTGTTCTGTCTCGCTGTCTGTGTGACTCTGTCTCTCTCTGTCACGCTGTCTGTGTGTCTCTGTCTCTCGCTGTCTGTATGTCTCTGTCTCTCTCTGTCTCGCTGTCTGTGTGTCTCTGTCTCTCTCTGTCTCGCTGTCTGTATGTCTCTGTCTCTCTTTGTCTCGCTGTCTGTGTGTCTCTGTCTCTCTTTGTCTCGCTGTCTGTGTGTCTCTGTCTCTCTCTGTCTCGCTGTCTGTGTGTCTCTGTCTCTCTTTGTCTTGCTGTCTGTGTGTCTCTGTCTCTCTTTGTCTCGCTGTCTGTGTGTCTCTGTCTCGCTGTCTGTGTGTCTCTGTCTCTTTCTCTCTTTGTCTCGCTGTCTGTGTTCTCTGTCTCTCTCTGTCTCACTGCCTGTGTGTCTCTGTCTCTCTTTGTCTCGCTGTCTATGTGTCTCTGTCTCGCTGTCTGTGTGTCTCTGTCTCTCTCTGTCTTGCTGTCTGTGTGTGTCTGTCTCTCTTTGTCTCGCTGTCTGTGTGTCTCTGTCTCGCTGTCTGTGTGTCTCTGTGTCTCTCTTTCTCGCTGTCTGTATGTCTCTGTCTCTTTTTGTCTCGCTGTCTGTGTGTCTCTGTCTCTCTTTGTCTCGCTCTCTGTGTGTCTCTGTCTCTCTTTGTGTCGCTGTCCGTGTGTCTTTGTCTCTCTTTGTCTCGCTGTCTGTGTGTCTCTGTCTCTCTCTGTCTCGCTGACTGTGTGTCTCTGTCTCTCTTTGTCTCGCTGTCTGTATGTCTCTGTCTGTCTTTGTCTCGGTGTCTGTATGTCTCTGTCCCTCTTTGTCTCGCTGTCTGTATGTCTCTGTCCCTCTTTGTCTCGCTGTCTGTATTTCTCTGTCTCTCTCTGTCTGAAGCGAATAACATGCGACGAAAAAAACCTCAACAATAAGAAAATAGTATCAGTTGTTGCTCATTGTGAAAAGTGAAATCTATGTTGTCATTCTCATATTGAAAATATTTATGTTATACATTTATATATGTTTTTGTTTTTATTTCTCACTACATGCCATTACTTGGAATGGATGGTCGAACTGCCCTTTGTTGCACAGATTGATTGATTTCGTTTTGGCTTTGGTTTTCATCAATATTATTACTATTGATGCATGTTGTTATTTGTATTATGAACCCCCATGTCATTAGGGCTGTAAAGCTATTGACATTAAAGTGTTCAGTGTTCAGTGTTCTGTCTCGCTGTCTGTGTGTCTCTGTCTCTCTCTGTCTCGCTGTCTGTGTGTCTCTGTCTCTCTTTGTCTCGCTGTCTGTGTGTCTCTGTCTCTCTTTGTCTCGCTGTCTGTGTGTCTCTGTCTCTGTCTCGCTGTCTGTGTGTCTCTGTCTCTTTCTCTCTGTGTCACTGTCTGTGTGTCTCTGTCTCTCTTTGTCTCGCTGTCTGTGTGTCTCTGTCTCTCTCTGTCTCGCTGTCTGTGTGTCTCTGTGTCTCTCTGTCTCGCTGTCTGTATGTCTCTGTCTCTCTTTGTCTCGCTGTCTGTGTGTCTCTGTCTCTCTTTGTCTCGCTGTCTGTGTGTCTCTGTCTCTCTCTGTCACGCTGTCTCTGTGTCTCTGTCTCGCTGTCTGTATGTCTCTGTCTCTCTTTGTCTCCCTGTCTGTGTGTCTCTGTCTCTCTTTGTCTCGCTGTCTGTGTGTCTCTGTCACTCTCTGTCTCGCTGTCTGTGCGTCTCTGTCTCTCTCTGTCTCGCTGTCTGTCTGTCTCTGTCTCTCTTTCTCTCGCTCTCTCTGTGTCTTTCTCTCTTTGTCTCGCTGTATGTGTGTCTCTGTCTCTCTTTGTCTCCCTGTCTGTGTGTCTCTGTCTCTCTCTGTCTCGCTGTCTCTGTGTCTCTGTCTCGCTATCTGTGTGTCTCTGTCTCTCTCTGTGTCACTGTCTGTGTGTCTCTGTCTCTCTCTGTCTCGCTGTCTGTGTGTCTCTGTCTCTCTTTGTCTTGCTGTCTGTGTCTCTCTGTCTCTCTTTGTCTCGCTGTCAGTGTGTCTCTGTCTCTCTCTGTCTCGCTATCTGTGTGTCTCTCTGTCTCGCTGTCTGTATGTCTCTGTCTCTCTTTCTCTCGCTCTCTCTGTGTCTCTGTCTCTCTTTGTTTCGCTGTCTGTGTGTCTTTGTCTCTCTTTGTCTCGCTGTCTGTGTGTCTCTGTCTCTCTTTGTCTCGCTGTCTGTGTGTCTCTGTCTCTCTCTGTCTCGCTGTCTGTGTGTCTCTGTCTCTCTCTGTCTCGCTGTCTCTGTGTCTCTGTCTCTGTCTCGGTATCTGTGTGTCTCTGTCTCTCTCTCTGTGTCACTGTCTGTGTATCTCTGTCTCTCTCTGTCTCGCTGTCTGTGTGTCTCTGTCTCTCTTTGTCTCGCTGTCTCTGTGTCTCTGTCTGTCTTTGTCTCGCTGTCTGTGTGTCTCTGTCTCGCTGTCTGTATGTCTCTGTCTCTCTTTGTCTCGCTGTCTGTATGTCTCTGTCTCTCTCTGTCTGAAGCGAATAACATGCGACGAAAAAAAACCTCAACAATAATAAAATAGTATCAGTTGTTGCTCATTGTGAAAAGTGAAATCTGTGTTGTCATTCTCATATGGAAAATGTTTATGTTATACATTTATATATGTTTTTGTTTTTATTTCTCACTACATGCCATTACTTTGAATGGATGGTCGAACTGCACTTTGTTGCACAGATTGATTGATTTCGTTTTGTCTTTGGTTTTCATCAATATTATTACTATTGATGCATGTTGTTATTTGTATTATGAACCCCCATGTCATTAGGGCTGTAAAGCTATTGACATTAAAGTGTTCAGTGTTCAGTGTTCTGTCTCACTGTCTGTGTGTCTCTGTCTCTCTCTGTCTCGCTGTCTGTGTGTCTCTGTCTATCTGTGTCTCGCTGTCTGTGTGTCTCTGTCTCTCTCTGTCTCGCTGTCTGTGTGTCTCTGTGTCTCTCTGTCTCGCTGTCTGTATGTCTCTGTCTCTCTTTGTCTCGCTGTCTGTGTGTCTCTGTCTCTCTTTGTCTCGCTGTCTGTGTGTCTCTGTCTCTCTCTGTCTCGCTGTCTGTGTGTCTCTGTCTCTCTTTGTCTCGCTGTCTGTGTGTCTCTGTCTCTCTTTGTCTCGCTGTCTGTGTGTCTCTGTCTCTGTCTCGCTGTCTGTGTGTCTCTGTCTCTTTCTCTCTGTGTCACTGTCTGTGTGTCTCTGTCTCTCTTTGTCTCGCTGTCTGTGTCTCTCTGTCTCTCTCTGTCTCGCTGTCTGTGTGTCTCTGTCTCTCTCTGTCTCGCTGTCTGTGTGTCTCTCTGTCTCGCTGTCTGTATGTCTCTGTCTCTCTCTGTCTCGCTGTCTGTGTGTCTCTGTCTCTCTTTGTCTCGCTGTCTGTGTGTCTCTGTCTCTCTTTGTCTCGCTGTCTGTGTGTCTCTGTCTCTCTTTGACTCGCTGTCTGTGTGTTTCTGTCTCTCTCTGTCTAGCTGTCTGTGTGTCTCTGTCTCTCTTTCTCTCGCTCTGTGTGTCTCTGTCTCTGTCTCGCTGTCTGTGTGTCTCTGTCTCTCTCTCTCTGTGTCACTGTCTGTGTGTCTCTGTCTCTCGTTTTTCTCGCTGTCTGTGTGTCTCTGTCTCTCTCTCTGTCTCGCTGTCTGTGTGTCTCTGTCTCTCTCTGTCTCGCTGTCTGTGTGTCTCTGTCTCTCTTTGTCTCGCTGTCTTTGTGTCTTTGTCTCTCTTTGTCTCGCTGTCTGTGTGTCTCTGTGTCTCGCTGTCTGTGTGTCTCTGTGTCTCTCTGTCTGTATGTCTGTGTCTCTCTTTGTCTCGCTGTCTCTGTGTCTCTGTCTCTCTTTGTCTCGCTGTCTGTATGTCTCTGTCTCTCTTTGTCTCGCTGTCTGTATGTCTCTGTCTCTCTTTGTCTCGCTGTCTGTATGTCTCTGTCTTTCTCTGTCTGAAGGGAATAACATGCGACGAAAAAAAACTCAACAATAATAAAATAGAATCAGTTGTTGCTCATTGTGAAAAGTGAAATCTGTGTTGTCATTCTCATATGGAAAATATTTATGTTATACATTTATATATGTTTTTGTTTTTATTTGTCACTACATGCCATTACTTTGAATGGATGGTCGATTTGTACTTTGTTGCACAGATTGATTGATTTCGTTTTGGCTTTGGTTTTCATCAATATTATTACTATTGATGCATGTTGTTATTTGTATTATGAACCCCCATGTCATTAGGGCTGTAAAGCTATTGACATTAAAGTGTTCAGTGTTCAGTGTTCTGTCTCGCTGTCTGTGTGTCTCTGTCTCTCTCTGTCTCGCTGTCTGTGTGTCTCTGTCTCTCTCTGTCTCGCTCTCTGTATGTCTCTGTCTCTCTTTGTCTCGCTCTCTGTGTGTCTCTGTCTCTCTTTGTCTCGCTGTCTGTGTGTCTTTGTCTCTCTTTGTCTCGCTGTCTGTGTGTCTCTGTCTCTCTTTGTCTCGCTGTCTGTGTGTCTCTGTCTCTCTCTGTCTCGCTGTCTGTGTGTCTCTGTGTCTCTCTGTCTCGCTGTCTGTATGTCTCTGTCTCTCTCTGTCTGAAGCGAATAACATGCGACGAAAAAAAACTCAACAATAATAAAATAGTATCAGTTGTTGCTCATTGTGAAAAGTGAAATCTGTGTTGTCATTCTCATATGGAAAATATTTATGTTATACATTTATATATGTTTTTGTTTTTATTTCTCACTACATGCCTTTACTTTGAATGGATGGTCGAACTGCACTTTGTTGCACAGATTGATTTTTTTTTTTTTTTTTGCTGCCCCATCATCTGCACCGTTTCAGTGGCATTACTCCCACGCCGCTCATTTAGATTCCCCCATACACGGCTACACCCGGGTTCGTCCGTCGCAGTCCCAGCGTCGACAGTCCACAGGGAGCCATCGATGTTAGGTCGCCAGGAGGCCACATACCAGAGGAGACCCTGCACTGCTGCTGAGTCACTTCGGTGGTGTTCAGTGGTGCCTGTTCTGATTTAACGTACTTAGGACACCACCTACTAAGCCCCCTACTAACGACAATAATGGCTTAGTCGCGGAGCCAGACTGAGTGAGCGTCCCTCCCAAAGTGGAGACCGCCACCACGTCCCTCAAACAACAGCCCGCCATGAATCTGCCGACACTAACAACATTGACAGGACTCACCCCAAGCACGGAAGTGGAGGGGTATCGAAACTGAGGTCACCATGAGAGCAGGGCATGAAAGGCCACAGACTTCGAGACTGTTTTGTTTATATTGATGATGATGAAGGAGGAGGATGACGATGACGATGTTGCTATGGAGGTCAATTTTGGTTTGGGACTGCGTGACAAGGCTCTACTCTACGCTTCCTGTCATAATGATATCCCGGCGTTAACCAGGCCCGAGAGATACAGACACTTGCAGTGTTGGTCAGGTAATTAGAGCAACACACCCAAAGACGCATCCTTGAAGTAGATGAAACTCAACTGTGTGGTCCCAGTCTCCCCATTTAAGCCCACAGCACACTCAACTCTGGGTAGGAGCCGGTCACGGGCCGAAAAACCCACCTCCGCTGGGATTCGAACCCGCGTCCTCCCAACCGTCAGTCCGCGACGCTGACCACTTCGCCACGGCGGCTGGTTTTGATTGATTTCGTTTTGGCTTTGGTTTTCATCCATATTATTACTATTGATGCATGTTGTTATTTGTATTATGAACCCCCATGTCATTAGGGCTGTAAAGCTATTGACATTAAAGTGTTCAGTGTTCAATGTTCAGTGTTCTGTCTCGCTGTCTGTGTGTCTCTGTCTCTCTCTGTCTCGCTGTCTGTGTGTCTCTGGCTCTCTCTGTCTCGCTCTCTGTATGTCTCTGTCTCTCTTTGTCTCGCTCTCTGTGTGTCTCTGTCTCTCTTTGTCTCGCTGTCTGTGTGTCTCTGTCTCTCTCTGTCTCGCTGTCTGTGTGTCTCTGTCTCTCTTTGTCTCGCTGTCTGTATGTCTCTGTCCCTCTTTGTCTCGCTGTCTGTATGTCTCTGTCCCTCTTTGTCTCGCTGTCTGTATGTCTCTGTCTCTCTCTGTCTGAAGCGAATAACATGCGACGAAAAAAAAACTCAACAATAATAAAATAGTATCAGTTGTTGCTCATTGTGAAAAGTGAAATCTGTGTTGTCATTCTCATATGGAAAATATTTATGTTATACATTTATATATGTTTTTGTTTTTATTTCTCACTACATGCCATTACTTTGAATGGATGGTCGAACTGCACTTTGTTGCACAGATTGATTGATTTCGTTTTGGCTTTGGTTCATCAATATTATTACTATTGATGCATGTTGTTATTTGTATTATGAACCCCCATGTCATTAGGGCTGTAAAGCTTTTGACATTAAAGTGTTCAGTGTTCAGTGTTCTGTCTCGCTATCTGTGTGTCTCTGTCTCTCTCTGTCTCGCTGTCTGTGTGTCTCTGTCTCTCTCTGTCTCGCTGTCTGTATGTCTCTGGCTCTCTTTGTCTCGCTCTCTGTGTGCCTCTCTCTCTCTTTGTCTCGCTGTCTGTGTGTGTGTGTCTCTCTCTCTCTCTCTCGCTCTCTGTGTGCCTCTCTCTCTCTTTGTCTCGCTGTCTGTGTGTCTTTGTCTCTCTTTGTCTCGCTGTCTGTGTGTCTCAGTCTCTGTCTTGCTGTCTATGTGTCTCTGTCTCTGTCTGTGTCACTGTCTGTGTGTCTCTGTCTCACTCTGTCTCGCTGTGTGTCTCTGTCTCGTTCTCTGTGTATCTCTCTCTTTCTCTGTCTCGCTGTCTGTGTGTCTCTGTCTCCCTCTCTGTGTGTCTCTGTCTCGCTGTCTGTGTGTCTCTGTCTCTCTCTGTCTCACTGTCTGTGTGTCTCTGTCTCTCTGTTTCGCTGTCTGTGTGTCTCTGTCTCTCTTTGTCTCGCTGTCTGTGTGCCTCTGTCTCTCTCTGTCTCGCTGTCTGTATGTCTCTGTCTCTCTTTGTCTCGCTCTCTGTGTGTCTCTGTCTCTCTTTGTCTCGCTGTCTGTGTGTCTTTGTCTCTCTTTGTTTCGATGTCTGTGTGTCTCTGTCTCGCTGTCTGTGTGTCTTTGTCTCGCTGTCTGTATGTCTCTGTCTCTCTTTGTCTCGCTCTCTGTGTGTCTCTGTCTCTCTTTGTCCTGCTCTCTGTGTGTCTTTGTCTCTCTTTGTCTCGCTGTCTGTGTGTCTCTGTCTCTCTCTGTCTCGCTGTCTGTATGTCTCTGTCTCTCTTTGTCTCCGTGTCTGTATGTCTCTGTCCCTCTTTGTCTCGCTGTCTGTGTGTCTCTGTCTCTCTTTGTCTCGCTGTCTGTTTGTCTCTGTCTCTCTTTGTCTCGCTGTCTGTATGTCTCTGTCTCTCTCTGTCTGAAGCGAATAACATGCGACGAAAAAAACCTCAACAATAATAAAATAGTATCAGTTGTTGCTCATTGTGAAAAGTGAAATCTGTGTTGTCATTCTCATATGGAAAATATTTATGTTATACATTTATATATGTTTTTGTTTTTATTTCTCACTACATGCCATTACTTTGAATGGATGGTCGAACTGCACTTTGTTGCACAGATTGATTGATTTCGTTTTGGCTTTGGTTTTCATCAATATTATTACTATTGATGCATGTTGTTATTTGTATTATGAACCCCCATGTCATTAGGGCTGTAAAGCTATTGACATTAAAGTGTTCAGTGTTCTGTCTCGCTGTCTGTGTGTCTCTGTCTCTCTCTGTCTCGCTCTCTGTGTGTCTCTGTCTCTCTTTGTCTCGCTGTCTGTGTGTCTCTGTCTCTCTTTGTCTCGCTGTCTGTGTGTCTCTGTCTCTCTCTGTCTCGCTGTCTGTGTGTCTCTGTCTCTCTTTGTCTCGCTGTCTGTGTGTCTCTGTCTCTCTTTGTCTCGCTGTCTGTGTGTCTCTGTCTCTGTCTCGCTGTCTGTGTTTCTCTGTCTCTCTCTCTCTGTGTCACTGTCTGTGTGTCTCTGTCTCTCTTTGTCTCGCTGTCTGTGTGTCTCTGTCTCTCTCTGTCTCGCTGCCTGTGTGTCTCTGTCTCTCTTTGTCTCGCTGTCTGTGTGTCTCTGTCTCTCTCTGTCTCGCTCTCTGTGTGTCTCTGTCTCTCTTTGTCTCGCTGTCTGTGTGTCTCTGTCTCTCTCTGTCTCGCTGTCTGTGTGTCTGTCTCGCTGTCTGTATGTCTCTGTCTCTCTTTGTCTCGCTGTCTCTGTGTCTCTGTCTCTCTTTGTCTCGCTGTCTGTGTGTCTCTGTCTCTCTCTGTCTCGCTGTCTGTGTCCCTCTGTCTCGCTGTCTATATGTCTCTGTCTCTCTTTGTCTCGCTGTCTGTATGTCTCTGTCTCTCTTTGTCTGGCTGTCTGTATGTCTCTGTCTCTGTCTGTCTGAAGCGAATAACATGCGACTAAAAAAACCTCTAACAATAATAAAATAGTATCAGTTGTTGCTCATTGTGAAAAGTGAAGTCTGTCTTGTCATTCTCATATGGAAAATATTTATGTTATACATTTATATATGTTTTTGTTTTTATTTCTCACTACATGCCATTACTTTGAATGGATGGTCGAACTGCACTTTGTTGCACAGATTGATTGATTTCGTTTTGGCTTTGGTTTTCATCAATATTATTACTATTGATGCATGTTGTTATTTCTATGATAAACCCCCATGTCATTAGGGCTGTAAAGCTATTGACATTAAAGTGTTCGGTGTTCTGTCTCGCTGTCTGTGTGTCTCTGTCTCTCTCTGTCTCGCTGTCTGTGTGTCTCTGTCTCTCTCTGTCTCGCCGTCTGTATGTCTCTGTCTCTCTTTGTCTCGCTCTCTGTGTGTCTCTGTCTCTCTTTGTCTCGCTGTCTGTGTGTCTTTCTCTCTATTTGTCTCGCTGTCTGTGTGTCTCTGTCTCTCGCTGTCTGCATTTCTCTGTCTCTCTCTGTCTGAAGCGAATAACATGCGACGAAAAAAAACTCAACAATAATAAAATAGTATCAGTTGTTGCTCATTGTGAAAAGTGAAATCTGTGTTGTCATTCTCATATGGAAAATATTTATGTTATACATTTATATATGTTTTTGTTTTTATTTCTCACTACATGCCATTACTTTGAATGGATGGTCGAACTGCACTTTGTTGCACAGATTGATTGATTTCGTTTTGGCTTTGGTTTTCATCAATATTATTACTATTGATGCATGTTGTTATTTGTATTATGAACCCCCATGTCATTAGGGCTGGAAAGCTATTGACATTAAAGTGTTCAGTGTTCAGTGTTCTGTCTCGCTGTCTGTGTGTCTCTGTCTCTCTCTGTCTCACTGTCTGTGTGTCTCTTTCTCTCTCTTTCTCGCTGTCTGTATGTCTCTGTCTCTCTTTGTCTCGCTCTCTGTGTGTCTCTGTCTCTCTTTGTCTCGCTGTCTGTGTGTCTTTGTCTCTCTTTGTCTCGCTGTCTGTGTGTCTCTGTCTCTCTCTCTCTCGCTGTCTGTGTGTCTCTGTCTCTCTCTGACTCGCTGTCTGTATGCCTCTGTCTCTCTTTGTCTCGTTTTCTGTATTTATCTGTCTCTCTTTGTCTCACTGTCTCTATGTCTCTGTCTCTCTTTGTCTCGGTGTCTGTATGTCTCTGTCTCTCTCTGTCTCGCTGTCTGTATGCCTCTGTCTCTCTTTGTCTCGTTGTCTGTATTTATCTGTCTCTCTTTGTCTCGCTGTCTCTATGTCTCTGTCTCTCTCTGTCTCGCTCTCTGTGTGTCTCTGTCTCTCTTTGTCTCGCTGTCTGTGTCTCTGTCTCTCTTTGTCTCGCTGTCTGTGTGTATCTGTCTCTCTCTGCCTCGCTGTCTGTGTGTCTCTGTCTCTCTTTATCTCGCTGTCTCTCTGTCTCTGTCTCTGTCTCGCTGTCTGTGTGTCTCTGTCTCTCTGTCTCTCGCTGTCTGTGTCTCTGTCTCTCTCTGTCTCGCTGTCTGTGTGTCTCTGTCTCTATCTGCCACGCTGTCTATGTGTCTCTTTCTCTCTTTGTCTCGTTGTCTGTGTGTCTCTGTCTCTCTATCTCGCTGTCTGTGTGTCTCTGTCTCTCTTTGTCTCGCTGTCTGTGTGTCTCTGTGTCTCGCTGTCTGTGTGTCTCTGTTCCCTCTTTATCTCGCTGTCTGTATGTTTCTGTCCCTCTTTGTCTCGCTGTCTGTATGTCTCTGTCTCTCTTTGTCTCGCTGTCTGTGTGTCTTTGTCTCTCTCTGTCTGAAGCGAATAACATGCGACGAAAAAAAACTCAACAGTAATAAAATAGTATCAGTTGTTGCTCATTGTGAAAAGTGAAATCTGTGTTGTCATTCTCATATGGAAAATATTTATGTTATACATTTATATATGTTTTTGTTTTTATTTCTCACTACATGCCATTACTTTGAATGGATGGTCGAACTGCACTTTGTTGCACAGATTGATTGATTTCGTTTTGGCTTTGGTTTTCATCAATATTATTACTATTGATGCATGTTGTTATTTGTATTATGAACCCCCATGTCATTAGGGCTGTAAAGCTATTGACATTAAAGTGTTCAGTGTTCAGTGTTCTGTCTCGCTGTCTGTGTATCTCTGTCTCTCTCTGTCTCGCTGTCTGTGTGTCTCTGTCTCTCTCTGTCTCGCTGTCTGTATGTCTCTGTCTCTCTTTGTCTCGCTGTCTGTGTGTCTCTGTCTCTCTTTGTCTCGCTGTCTGTGTGTCTTTGTCTCTCTTTGTCTCGCTGTCTGTGTGTCTCTGTCTCTCTCTGTCTCGCTGTCTCTGTTTCTGTGTCTCTCTCTGTCTCGCTGTCTGTATGTCTCTGTCTCTCTTTGTCTCGCTCTCTTTGTGTGTCTGTCTCTTTTTCTCGCTGTCTGTGTGTCTCTGTCTCTCACTGTCTCGCTGTCTGTGTGTCTCTGTCTCTCTTTGTCTCGGTGTCTGTGTGTCTCTGTCTCTCTTTGTCTCGCTGTCTGTATTTATCTGTATCTCTTTGTCTCACTCTCTGTGTGTCTTTGTCTCTCTTTGTCTCGGTGTCTGTGTGTGTCTGTCTCTCTCTGTCTTGCTGTCTGTATTTATCTGTCTCTCTTTGTCTCGCTGTCTGTATCTCTCTGTCTCTCTCTGTCTTGGTGTCTGTATGTCTCTGTCCCTCTTTGTCTCCCTGTCTGTATGTCTCTGTCTCTCTTTGTCTCGCTGTCTGTATCTCTCTGTCTCTCTTTGTCTGGCTATCTGTATGTCTCTGTCTCTGTCTGTCTGAAGCGAATAACATGCGACGAAAAAAACCTCTAACAATAATAAAATAGTATCAGTTGTTGCTCATTGTGAAAAGTGAAATCTGTGTTGTCATTCTCATATGGAAAATATTTATGTTATACATTTATATATGTTTTTGTTTTTATTTCTCACTACATGCCATTACTTTGAATACATGGTCGAACTGCACTTTGTTGCACAGATTGATTGATTTCGTTTTGGCTTTGGTTTTCATCAATATTATTACTATTGATGCATGTTGTTATTTCTATGATAAACCCCCATGTCATTAGGGCTGTAAAGCTATTGACATTAAAGTGTTCGGTGTTCTGTCTCGCTGTCTGTGTGTCTCTGTCTCTCTCTGTCTCGCTGTCTGTGTGTCTCTGTCTCTCTCTGTCTCGCCGTCTGTATGTCTCTGTCTCTCTTTGTCTCGCTCTCTGTGTGTCTCTGTCTCTCTTTGTCTCGCTGTCTGTGTGTCTTTCTCTCTATTTGTCTCGCTGTCTGTGTGTCTCTGTCTCTCGCTGTCTGTATTTCTCTGTCTCTCTCTGTCTGAAGCGAATAACATGCGACGGAAAAAAACTCAACAATAATAAAATAGTATCAGTTGTTGCTCATTGTGAAAAGTGAAATCTGTGTTGTCATTCTCATATGGAAAATATTTATGTTATACATTTATATATGTTTTTGTTTTTATTTCTCACTACATGCCATTACTTTGAATGGATGGTCGAACTGCACTTTGTTGCACAGATTGATTGATTTCGTTTTGGCTTTGGTTTTCATCAATATTATTACTATTGATCCATGTTGTTATTTGTATTATGAACCCCCATGTCATTAGGGCTGTAAAGCTATTCACATTAAAGTGTTCAGTGTTCAGTGTTCTGTCTCGCTGTCTGTGTGTCTCTGTCTCTCTCTGTCTCGCTTTCTGTATGTCTCTGTCTCTCTTTGTCTCGCTGTCTGTGTGTCTCTGTGTCTCTTTGTCTCGCTGTCTGTGTGTCTCTGTCTCTCTTTGTCTCGCTGTCTGTGTGTCTCTGTCTGGCTGTCTGTGTGTCTCTGTCTCTCTCTCTCTCTCTGTCACTGTCTGTGTGTCTCTCTCTCTCTTTGTCTCGGTGTCTGTGTGTCTCTGTCTCTGTCTCGCTGTCTGTGTGTCTCTGTCTCTCTTTGTCTCGCTCTCTGTGTGTCTCTGTCTCTCTTTGTCTCGCTGTCTGTATGTCTCTGTCTCTCTTTGTCTCGCTCTCTGTATGTCTCTGTCTCTCTTTGTCTCGCTGTCTGTGTGTCTTTGTCTCTCTTTGTCTCGCTGTCTGTGTGTCTCTGTCTCTCTTTGTCTCGCTGTCTGTGTGTCTCTGTCTCTCTCTGTCTCTCTGTCTGTGTGTCTCTGTCTCTCTTTGTCTCGCTGTCTGTGGGTCTCTGTCTCTCTTTGTCTCGCTGTCTCTGTGTCTGTCTCGCTGTCTGTGTTTCTCTGTCTCTCTCTCTCTTTGTCTCGGTGTCTGTGTGTCTCTGTCTCTGTCTCGCTGTCTGTGTGTCTCTGTCTCTGTCTTCCTGTCTGTGTGTCTCTGTCTCTCTCTCTGTGTCACTGTCTGTGTGTCTCTGTCTCTCTTTGTCTCGCTGTCTGTATGTCTCTGTCTCTCTTTGTCTCGCTCTCTGTATGTCTCTGTCTCTCTTTGTCTCGCTGTCTGTGTGTCTCTGTCTCTCTTTGTCTCGCTGTCTCTGTGTCTCTGTCTCTCTCTGTCTCGCTGCCTGTGTGTCTCTGTCTCTCTTTGTCTCGCTGTCTGTGTGTCTCTGTCTCTCTCTGTCTCGCTCTCTGTATGTCTCTGTCTCTCTTTGTCTCGCTGTCTGTGTGTCTCTGTCTCTCTCTGTCTCGCTGTCTGTGTGTCTCGCTGTCTCGCTGTCTGTATGTCTCTGTCTCTCTTTGTCTCGCTGTCTCTGTGTCTCTGTCTCTCTTTGTCTTGCTGTCTGTGTGTCTCTGTCTCTCTCTGTCTCGCTGTCTGTGTCCCTCTGTCTCGCTGTCTGTATGTCTCTGTCTCTCTTTGTCTCGCTGTCTGTGTGTCTCTGTCTCTCTTTGTCTCGCTGTCTGTATGTCTCTGTCTCTCTTTGTCTCGCTGTCTGTATGTCTCTGTCTCTGTCTGTCTGAAGCGAATAACATGCGACGAAAAAAACCTCTAACAATAATAAAATAGTATCAGTTGTTGCTCATTGTGAAAAGTGAAGTCTGTGTTGTCATTCTCATATGGAAAATATTTATGTTATACATTTATATATGTTTTTGTTTTTATTTCTCACTACATGTCATTACTTTGAATGGATGGTCGAACTGCACTTTGTTGCACAGATTGATTGATTTCGTTTTGGCTTTGGTTTTCATCAATATTATTACTATTGATGCATGTTGTTATTTGTATCATGAACCCCCATGTCATTAGGGCTGTAAAGCTATTCACATTAAAGTGTTCAGTGTTCAGTGTTCTGTCTCGCTGTCTGTGTCTCTCTGTCTCTCTCTGTCTTGCTGTCTGTGTGTCTCTGTCTCGCTGTCTGTATGTCTCTGTCTCTCTTTGTCTCGCTCTCTGTGTGTCTCTGTCTCTCTTTGTCTCGCTGTCTGTGTCTCTGTCTCTCTCTGTCTCGCTGTCTGTGTGTCTCTGTCTTTCTCTGTCTCGCTGTCTGTATGTCTCTGTCTCTCTCTGTCTCGCTGTCTGTGTGTCTCTGTCTCTCTCTGTCTCGTTGTCTGTATGTCTCTGTCTCTCTTTGTCTCGCTCTCTGTGTATCTCTGTCTCTCTTTGTCTCGCTATCTGTGTCTCTGTCTCTCTCTGTCTCGCTGTCTGTGTGTCTCTGTCTTTCTTTGTCTCGCTGTCTGTATGTCTCTGTCTCTCTTTGTCTCGCTGTCTGTGTGTCTCTGTCTCTCTGTATCTCGCTGTCTGTGTGTCTCTGTCTCTCTTTCTCTCGCTGACTGTATGTCTCTGTCTCTCTTTGTCTCTGTATGTCTCTGTCTCTCTTTGTCTCGCTGTCTGTGTATCTCTGTCTCTCTTTGTCTCGCTGTCTGTGTGTCTCTGTCTCTCTTTCTCTCGCTGTCTGTATCTCTGTCTCTCTCTGTCTGAAGCGAATAACATGCGACGAAAAAAAACTCAACAGTAATAAAATAGTATCAGTTGTTGCTCATTGTGAAAAGTGAAATCTGTGTTGTCATTCTCATATGGAAAATATTTATGTTATACATTTATATATGTTTTTGTTTTTATTTCTCACTACATGCCATTACTTTGAATGGATGGTCGAACTGCACTTTGTTGCACAGATTGATTGATTTCGTTTTGGCTTTGGTTTTCATCAATATTATTACTATTGATCCATGTTGTTATTTGTATTATGAACCCCCATGTCATTAGGGCTGTAAAGCTATTCACATTAAAGTGTTCAGTATTCAGTGTTCTGTCTCGCTGTCTGTGTATCTATGTCTCTCTCTGTCTCGCTGTCTGTGTGTCTCTGTCTCTCTCTGTCTGGCTGGCTGTATGTCTCTGTCTCTCTTTGTCTCGCTCTCTGTGTGTCTCTGTCTCTCTTTGTCTCGCTGTCTGTGTGTCTTTGTCTCTCTTTGTCTCGCTGTCTGTGTGTCTCTGTCTCTCTCTGTCTCGCTGTCTCTGTTTCTGTGTCTCTCTCTGTCTCGCTGTCTGTATGTCTCTGTCTCTCTTTGTCTCGCTCTCTTTGTGTCTCTGTCTCTCTTTTTCTCGCTGTCTGTGTGTCTCTGTCTCTCTCTGTCTCGCTATCTGTGTGTCTCTGTCTCTCTTTGTCTCGGTGTCTGTGTGTCTCTGTCTCTCTTTGTCTCGCTGTCTGTATTTATCTGTATCTCTTTGTCTCACTGTCTGTGTGTCTTTGTCTCTCTTTGTCTCGGTGTCTGTGTGTCTCTGTCTCTCTCTGTCTTCCTGTCTGTATTTCTCTGTCTCTCTTTGTCTCGCTGTCTGTATGTCTCTGTCTCTCTCTGTCTTGGTGTCTGTATGTCTCTGTCCCTCTTTGTCTCCCTGTCTGTATGTCTCTGTCTCTCTTTGTCTCACTGTCTGTATGTCTCTGTCCCACTTTGTCTCGCTGTCTGTATGTCTCTGTCCCTCTTTGTCTCGCTGTCTGTATGTCTGTCTCTCTCTGTCTGAAGCGAATAACATGCGACGAAAAGAAACTCAATAATAATAAAATAGTATCAGTTGTTACTCATTGTGAAAAGTGAAATCTGTGTTGTCATTCTCATATGGAAAATATTTATGTTATACATTTATATATGTTTTTGTTTTTATTTCTCACTACATGCCATTACTTTGAATGGATGGTCGAACTGCACTTTGTTGCACAGATTGATTGATTTCGTTTTGGCTTTGGTTTTCATCAATATTATTACTATTGATGCATGTTGTTATTTGTATTATGAACCCCCATGTCATTAGGGCTGTAAAGCTATTGACATTAAAGTGTTCAGTGTTCTGTCTCACTGTCTGTGTGTCTCTGTCTCTCTCTGTCTCGCTGTCTGTGTGTCTCTTTCTCTCTCTTTCTCGCTGTCTGTATGTCTCTGTCTCTCTTTGTCTCACTCTCTGTGTGTCTCTCTCTCTTTGTCTCGCTGTCTGTGTGTCTTTGTCTCTCTTTGTCTCGCTGTCTGTGTGTCTCTGTCTCTCTCTGTCTCGCTGTCTGTGTGTCTCTGTCTCTCTCTGTCTCGCTGTCTGTATGCCTCTGTCTCTCTTTGTCTCGTTGTCTATATTTATCTGTCTCTCTTTGTCTCGCTGTCTCTATGTCTCTGTCTCTCTTTGTCTCGGTGTCTTTATGTCTCTGTCTCTCTCTGTCTCGCTGTCTGTATGCCTCTGCCTCTCTTTGTCTCGTTGTCTGTATTTATCTGTCTCTCTTTGTCTCGCTGTCTCTATGTCTCTGTCTCTCTCTGTCTCGCCCTCTGTGTGTCTCTGTCTCTCTTTGTCTCGCTGTCTGTGTGTCTCTGTCTCTCTTTGTCTCGCTGTCTGTGTGTCTCTGTCTCTCTCTAACTCGCTGTCTGTGTGTCTCTGTCTCTCTTTGTCTCGCTGTCTGTCTGTCTCTGTCTCTGTCTCGCTGTCTGTGTGTCTCTGTCTCTCTCTGTCTCGCTGTCTGTGTGTCTCTGTCTCTATCTGTCATGCTGGCTATGTGTCTCTTTCTCTCTTTGTCTCGCTGTCTGTGTGTCTCTGTCTCTCTCTGTCTCGCTGTCTGTGTGTCTCTGTCTCTCTTTGTCTCGCTGTCTGTGTGTCTCTGTTTCTCTCTGTCTCGCTGTCTGTGTGTCTCTCTGTCTCGCTGTCTGTATGTCTCTGTTCCCTCTTTATCTCGCTGTCTGTATGTTTCTGTCCCTCTTTGTCTCGCTGTCTGTATGTCTCTGTCTCTCTCTGTCTGAAGCGAATAACATGCGACGAAAAAAAACTCAACAGTAATAAAATAGTATGAGTTGTTCCTCATTGTGAAAAGTGAAATCTGTGTTGTCATTCTCATATGGAAAATATTTATGTTATACATTTATATATGTTTTTGTTTTTATTTCTCACTACATGCCATTACTTTGAATGGATGGTCGAACTGCA
The DNA here is from genome assembly GCF_041734735.1 of Babylonia areolata. Classification (NCBI taxonomy): domain Eukaryota; kingdom Metazoa; phylum Mollusca; class Gastropoda; order Neogastropoda; family Buccinidae; genus Babylonia; species Babylonia areolata. The sequence continues at coordinate 88,985 of NW_027468375.1, forward strand.
CTTTGTTGCACAGATTGATTGATTTCGTTTTGGCTTTGGTTTTCATCAATATTATTACTATTGATGCATGTTGTTATTTGTATTATGAACCCCCATGTCATTAGGGCTGTAAAGCTATTGACATTAAAGTGTTCAGTGTTCAGTGTTCTGTCTCGCTGTCTGTGTGTCTCTGTCTCTCTCTGTCTCGCTGTCTGTGTGTCTCTGTCTCGCTGTCTGTATGTCTCTGTCTCTCTTTGTCTCGCTCTCTGTGTGTCTCTGTCTCTCTTTGTCTCGCTGTCTGTGTGTCTTTGTCTCTCTTTGTCTCGCTGTCTGTGTGTCTCTGTCTCTCTTTGTCTCGCTGTCTTTGTGTCTCTGTCTCGGTCTCGCTGTCTGTGTGTCTCTGTCTCTCTCTCTCTCTGTGTCACTGTCTGTGTGTCTCTGTCTCTCTTTGTCTCGCTGTCTGTGTGTCTCTGTCTCTCTCTGTCTCGCTGTCTGTGTATCTCTGTCTCTCTTTGTCTCGCTGTCTGTGTGTCTCTGTCTCTCTCTGTCTCGCTGTCTGTGTGTCTCTGTGTCTCTGTCTCGCTGTCTGTATGTCTCTATCTCTCTTTGTCTCTCTGTCTGTGTGTCTCTGTCTCTCTTTTTCTCGCTGTCTGTGTGTCTCTGTCTCGCTTTCTGTGTGTCTCTGTGTCTCTCTGTCTCGCTGTCTGTGTGTCTCTGTGTCTCTCTGTCTCGCTTTCTGTGTGTCTCTGTGTCTCTCTGTCTCGCTTTCTGTGTGTCTCTGTGTCTCTCTGTCTCGCTGTCTGTGTGTCTCTGTTTCGCTGTCTGTACGTCTCTGTCTCTCTTTGTCTCGCTGTCTGTGTGTCTCTGTCTCGCTTTCTGTGTGTCTCTGTGTCTCTCTGTCTCGCTGTCTGTGTGTCTCTGTGTCTCTCTGTCTCGCTTTCTGTGTGTCTCTGTGTCTCTCTGTCTCGCTTTCTGTGTGTCTCTCTGTCTCCCTGTCTGTGTGTCTCTGTTTCGCTGTCTGTATGTCTCTGTCTCTCTTTGTCTCGCTGTCTGTATGTCTCTGTCTCTCTTTGTCTCGCTGTCTGTATGTCTCTATCTCTTTTTGTCTCGCTGTCTGTATGTCTCTGTCTCTCTCTGTCTGAAGCGAATAACATGCGACGAAAAAAAACTCAACAATAATAAAATAGTATCAGTTGTTGCTCATTGTGAAAAGTGAAATCTGTGTTGTCATTCTCATATGGAAAATATTTATGTTATATATTTATATATGTTTTTGTTTTTATTTCTCACTACATGCCATTACTTTGAATGGATGGTCGAACTGCACTTTGTTGCACAGATTGATTGATTTCGTTTTGGCTTTGGTTTTCATCAATATTATTACTATTGATGCATGTTGTTATTTGTATTATGAACCCCCATGTCATTAGGGCTGTAAAGCTATTGACATTAAAGTGTTCAGTGTTCAGTGTTCTGTCTCGCTGTCTGTGTGTCTCTGTCTCTCTCTGTCTCGCTGTCTGTCTGTCTCTGTCTCTCTGTCTCGCTGTCCATATGTCTCTGTCTCTCTGTCTCGCTCTCTGTGTGTCTCTGTCTCTCTTTGTCTTGCTGTCTATGTGTCTTTGTCTCTCTTTGTCTGACTGTCTGTGTGTCTCTGTCTCTTTGTCTCGCTGTCTGTGTATCTCTGTCTCTCTCTGTCTCGCTGCCTGTGTGTCTCTGTCTCTCTTTGTCTCGCTGTCTGTGTGTCTCTGTCTCTCTCTGTCTCGCTGTCTGTGTGTCTCTGTCTCTCTTTGTCTCGCTGTCTGTGTGTCTCTGTCTCTCTTTGTCTCGCTGTCTGTGTGTCTCTGTCTCGCTGTCTGTGTGTCTCTGTGTCTCTCTGTCTCGCTGTCTGTATGTCTCTGTCTCTCTTTGTCTCGCTGTCTGTGTGTCTCTGTCTCTCTTTGTCTCGCTGTCTGTGTGTCTCTGTCTCCGTCTGTCTCGCTGTCTGTGTGTCTCTGTGTCTCTGTGTCTCGCTGTCTGTATGTCTCTGTCTCTCTTTGTCTCGCTGTCTGTGTGTCTCTGTCTCTCTTTGTCTCGCTGTCTGTATGTCTCTGTCTCTCTTTGTCTCGCTGTCTGTATGTCTCTGTCTCTCTCTGTCTGAAGCGAATAACATGCGACGAAAAAAACCTCAACAATAATAAAATAGTATCAGTTGTTGCTCATTGTGAAAAGTGAAATCTGTGTTGTCATTCTCATATGGAAAATATTTATGTTATACATTTATATATGTTTTTGTTTTTATTTCTCACTACATGCCATTACTTTGAATGGATGGTCGAACTCCACTTTGTTGCACAGATTGATTGATTTCGTTTTGACTTTGGTTTTCATCAATATTATTACTATTGATGCATGTTGTTATTTGTATTATGAACCCCCATGTCATTAGGGCTGTAAAGCTATTGACATTAAAGTGTTCAGTGTTCTGTCTCACTGTCTGTGTGTCTCTGTCTCTCTCTGTCTCGCTGTCTGTGTGTCTCTGTCTCTCTCTGTCTCGCTGTCTGTATGTCTCTGTCTCTCTTTGTCTCGCTGTCTGTGTCTCTGTCTCTCTTTGTCTCGCTGTCTGTGTGTCTCTGTCTCTCTCTGTCTCGCTGTCTGTGTGTCTCTGTGTCTCTCTGTCTCGCTGCCTGTGTGTCTCTGTCTCTCTTTGTCTCGCTGTCTGTGTGTCTCTGTCTCTCTCTGTCTCGCTGTCTGTGTGTCTCTGTCTCTCTTTGTCTCGCTGTCTGTGTGTCTCTGTGTCTCTCTGTCTCGCTGTCTGTATGTCTCTGTCTCTCTTTGTCTCGCTGTCTGTGTGTCTCTGTCTCTCTTTGTCTCGCTGTCTGTGTGTCTCTGTCTCTGTCTGTCTCGCTGTCTGTGCGTCTCTGTGTCTCTCTGTCTCATTGTCTGTATGTCTCTGTCTCTCTTTGTCTCGCTGTCTGTGTGTCTCTGTCTCTCTTTGTCTCGCTGTCTGTATGTCTCTGTCTCTCTTTGTCTCGCTGTCTGTATGTCTCTGTCTCTCTCTGTCTGAAGCGAATAACATGCGACGAAAAAAACCTCAACAATAATAAAATAGTATCAGTTGTTGCTCATTGTGAAAAGTGAAATCTGTGTTGTCATTCTGATATGGAAAATATTTATGTTATACATTTATATATTTTTTTGTTTTTATTTCTCACTACATGCCATTACTTTGAATGCATGGTCGAACTTCACTTTGTTGCACAGATTGATTGATTTCGTTTTGACTTTGGTTTTCATCAATATTATTACTATTGATCCATGTTGTTATTTGTATTATGAACCCCCATGTCATTAGGGCTGTAAAGCTATTGACATTAAAGTGTTCAGTGTTCTGTCTCACTGTCTGTGTGTCTCTGTCTCTCTCTTTCTCGCTGTCTGTGTGTCTCTGTCTCTCTCTGTCTCGCTATCTGTATGTCTCTGTCTCTCTTTGTCTCGCTCTCTGTGTGTCTCTGTCTCTCTTTGTCTCGCTGTCTGTGTGTCTCTGTCTCTCTCTGTCTCGCTGTCTCTCTGTCTGTGTCTCCCTGTCTCGCTGTCTGTATGTCTCTGTCTCTCTTTGTCTCGCTGTCTGTGTGTCTCTGTCTCTCTTTGTCTCGCTGTCTGTATGTCTCTGTCTCTCTTTGTCTCGCTGTCTGTATGTCTCTGTCTCTCTTTTTCTCGATGTCTGTATGTCTCTGTCTCTCTCTGTCTGAAGCGATTAACATGCGACGAAAAAAAACTCAACAATAATAAAATAGTATCAGTTGTTGCTCATTGTGAAAAGTAAAATCTGTGTTGTCATTCTCATATGGAAAATATTTATGTTATACATTTATATAATTATGTTTTTGTTTTTCTTTCTCACTACATGCCATTACTTTGAATAGATGGTCCAACTGCACTTTGTTGCACAGATTGATTGATTTCGTTTTGGCTTTGGTTTTCATCAATATTATTACTATTGATGCATGTTGTTATTTGTATTATGAACCCCCATGTCATTAGTGCTGTAAAGCTATTAACATTAAAGTGTTCAGTGTTCAGTGTTCTGTCTCGCTGTCTGTGTGTCTCTGTCTCTCTCTGTCTCGCTGTCTGTGTGTCTCTGTCTCTCTCTGTCTCGCTGTCTGTATGTCCCTGTCTCTCTTTTTCTCGCTCTCTATTTGTCTCTGTCTCTCTTTGTCTCGCTGTCTGTGTGTCTTTGTCTCTCTTTGTCTCGCTGTCTGTGTGTCTCTCTCTGTCTCGCTGTGTGTGTGTGTCTCTGTCTATGTTTGTCTCGCTGTCTATGTGTCTTTGTCTCTCTTTGTCTCGCTGTCTGTGTGTCTCTGTCTCTCTCTGTCTCGCTGTCTGTATGTCCCTGTCTCTCTTTGTCTCGCTCTCTGTGTGTCTCTGTCTCTCTTTATCTCGCTGTCTGTGTGTCTTTGTCTCTCTTTGTCTCGCTGTCTGTGTGTCTCTGTCTCTCTCTGTCTCACTGTCTGTGTGTCTCTGTCTCTCTCTGTCTCGCTGTCTGTATGTCTCTGTCTCTCTCTGTCTCACTGTCTGTGTGTCTCTGTCTCTCTCTGTCTCGCTGTCTGTATGTCTCTGTCTCTCTTTGTCTCGCTGTCTGTATGTCTCTGTCTCTCTGTGTCTGAAGCGAATAACATGCGACGAAAAAAAAACCTCAACAATAATAAAATAGTATCAGTTGTTGCTCATTGTGAAAAGTGAAATCTGTTTTGTCATTCTCATATGGAAAATATTTATGTTATACATTTATATATGTTTTTGTTTTTATTTCTCACTACATGCCATTACTTTGAATGGATGGTCGAACTGCACTTTGTTGCACAGATTGATTGATTTCGTTTTGGCTTTGGTTTTCATCAATATTATTACTATTGATGCATGTTGTTATTTGTATTATGAACCCCCATGTCATTAGGGCTGTAAAGCTATTGACATTAAAGTGTTCAGTGTTTGTCTCGCTGTCTGTGTGTCTCTGTCTCTCTCTGTCTCGCTGTCTGTGTGTCTCTGTCTCTCTCTGTCTCGCTGTCTGTATGTCTCTGTCTCTCTTTGTCTCGCTCTCTGTGTGTCTCTGTCTCTCTTTGTCTCGCTGTCTGTGTGTCTTTGTCTCTCTTTGTCTCGCTGTCTGTGTGTCTCTGTCTCTCTCTGTCTCACTGTCTGTGTGTCTCTGTCTCTCTCTGTCTCGCTGTCTGTATGTCTCTGTCTCTCTCTGTCTCACTGTCTGTGTGTCTCTGTCTCTCTCTGTCTCGCTGTCTGTATGTCTCTGTCTCTCTTTGTCTCGCTGTCTGTATGTCTCTGTCTCTCTCTGTCTGAAGCGAATAACATGCGACGAAAAAAAAACTCATGAATAATAAAATAGTATCAGTTGTTGCTCATTGTGAAAAGTGAAATCTGTTTTGTCATTCTCATATGGAAAATATTTATGTTATACATTTATATATGTTTTTGTTTTTATTTCTCACTACATGCCATTCCTTTGAATGGATGGTCGAACTGCACTTTGTTGCACAGATTGATTGATTTCGTTTTGGCTTTGGTTTTCATCAATATTATTACCATTGATGCATGTTGTTATTTGTATTATGAACCCCCATGTCATTAGGGCTGTAAAGCTATTGACATTAAAGTGTTCAGTGTTCAGTGTTCAGTGTTCTGTCTCGCTGTCTGTGTGTCTCTGTCTCTCTCTGTCTCGCTGTCTGTGTGTCTCTGTCTCTCTCTGTCTCGCTGTCTGTATGTCTCTGTCTCTCTTTGTCTCGCTGTCTGTGTGTCTCTGTCTCTCTTTGTCTCGCTGTCTGTGTCTTTGTCTCTCTTTGTCTCGCTGTCTGTGTGTCTCTGTCTCTCTCTGTCTCGCTGTCTGTGTGTCTCTGTCTCTCTTTGTCTCTCTGTCTGTGTGTCTCTGTCTCTCTTTGTCTCGCTGTCTGTATGTCTCTGTCTCTCTTTGTCTCGCTGTCTGTATGTCTCTGTCTCTCTCTGTCTGAAGCGAATAACTTGCGACGAAGAAAAAACTCAACAATAAAATAGTATCAGTTGTTGCTCATTGTGAAAAGTGAAATCTGTGTTGTCATTCTCATATGGAAAATATTTATGTTATACATTTATATATGTTTTTGTTTTTATTTCTCACTACATGCCATTACTTTGAATGGATGGTCGAACTGCACTTTGTTGCACAGATTGATTGATTTCGTTTTGGCTTTGGTTTTCATCAATATTATTACTATTGATGCATGTTGTTATTTGTATTATGAACCCCCATGTCATTAGGGCTGTAAAGCTATTGACATTAAAGTGTTCAGTGTTCTGTCTCGCTGTCTGTGTGTCTCTGTCTCTCTCTGTCTCGCTGTCTGTATGTCTCTGTCTCTCTTTGTCTCGCTCTCTGTGTGTCTCTGTCTCTCTCTGTCTCGCTGTCTGTATGTCTCTGTCTCTCTTTGTCTCGCTCTCTGTATGTCTCTGTCTCTCTTTGTCTTGCTGTCTGTGTGTCTCTGTGTCTCTCTGTCTCGCTGTCTTTGTGTCTCTGTCTCTCTCTGTCTCGCTGTCTGTATGTCTCTGTCTCTCTTTGTCTCGCTCTCTGTCTGTCTCTGTTTCTCTTTGTCTCGCTGTCTTTGTGTCTCTGTCTCTCTTTGTCTCGCTGTCTATGTGTCTCTGTCTCTCTCTGTCTCGCTGTCTGTATTTCTCTGTCTCTCTTTGTCTCGCTGTCTGTGTGTCTCTGTCTCTCTGTGTCTCCATGTCTCTGTGTCTCTGTCTCTCTTTGTCTCGCTGTCTGTGTGTCTCTGTCTCTCTTTGTCTCGCTGTCTGTGTGTCCCTGTCTCTGTCTCGCTGTCTGTGTGTCTCTGTCTCTCTATCTCTGTGTCACTGTCTGTGTGTCTCTGTCTCTCTTTGTCTCGCTGTCTGTGTGTCTCTGTCTCTCTGTGTCTCGATGTCTCTGTATCTCTGTATCTCTTTGTCTCGCTCTCTGTGTGTCTCTGTCTCTCTTTGTCTCGCTGTCTGTGTGTCTCTGTCTCGCTGTCTGTGTGTCTCTCTGTCTCGCTGTCTGTATGTCTCTGTCTCTCTTTGTCTCGCTGTCTGTGTGTCTCTGTCTCTCTTTGTCTCGCTGTCTGTATGTCTCTGTCTCTCTCTGTCTGAAGCGAATAACATGCGACGAAAAAAACACCTTAACAATAATAAAATAGTATCAGTTGTTCCTCATTGTGAAAAATGAAATCTGTTTTGTCATTCTCATATGGAAAATATTTATGTTATACATTTATATATGTTTTTGTTTTTATTTCTCACTACATGCCATTACTTTGAATGGATGGTCGAACTGCACTTTGTTGCACAGATTGATTGATTTCGTTTTGGCTTTGGTTTTCATCAATATTATTACTATTGATGCATGTTGTTATTTGTATTATGAACCCCCATGTCATTAGGGCTGTAAAGCTATTGACATTAAAGTGTTCAGTGTTCAGTGTTCTGTCTCGCTGTCTGTGTGTCTCTGTCTCTCTCTGTCTCTGTCTCTCTCTGTCTCGCTGTCTGTATGTCTCTGTCTCTCTTTGTCTCGCTGTCTGTGTGTCTGTGTCTCTCTTTCTCTCGCTGTCTGTGTCTTTGTCTCTCTTTGTCTCGCTGTCTGTGTGTCTCTGTCTCTCTCTGTCTCGCTGTCTGTGTGTCTCTGTCTCTCTTTGTCTCGCTGTCTGTGTGTCTCTGTCTCTCTTTGTCTCGCTGTCTGTATGTCTCTGTCTCTCTTTGTCTCGCTGTCTGTATGTCTCTGTCTCTCTCTGAAGCGAATAACATGCGACGAAAAAAAACTCAACAATAATAAAATAGTATCAGTTGTTGCTCATTGTGAAAAGTGAAATCTGTGTTGTCATTCTCATATGGAAAATATTTATGTTATACATTTATATATGTTTTTGTTTTTATTTCTCACTACATGCCATTACTTTGAATGCATGGTCGAACTGCACTTTGTTCCACAGATTGATTGATTTCGTTTTGGCTTTGGTTTTCATCAATATTATTACTATTGATGCATGTTGTTATTTGTATTATGAACCCCCATGTCATTAGGGCTGTAAAGCTATTGACATTAAAGTGTTCAGTGTTCAGTGTTCTGTCTCGCTGTCTGTGTGTCTCTGTCTCTCTCTGTCTCTGTCTCTCTCTGTCTCGCTGTCTGTATGTCTCTGTCTCTCTTTGTCTCGCTGTCTGTGTCTTTGTCTCTCTTTGTCTCGCTGTCTGTGTATCTCTGTCTCTCTCTGTCTCGCTGTCTGTGTGTCTGTCTCTCTTTCTCTCGCTGTCTGTGTGTCTCTGTCTCTCTTTGTCTCGCTGTCTGTATGTCTCTGTCCCTCTTTGTCTCGCTGTCTGTATTTCTCTATCTCTCTCTGTCTGAAGCGAATAACATGCGACGAAAAAAAACTCAAGAATAATTAAATAGTATCAGTTGTTGCACATTGTGAAAAGTGAAATCTGTGTTGTCATTCTCATATGGAAAATATTTATGTTATACATTTATATATGTTTTTGTTTTTATTTCTCACTACATGCCATTACTTTGAATGGATGGTCGAACTGCACTTTGTTGCACAGATTGATTGATTTCGTTTTGGCTTTGGTTTTCATCAATATTATTACTATTGATGCATGTTGTTATTTGTATTATAAACCCCCATGTCATTAGGGCTGTAAAGCTATTGACATTAAAGTGTTCAGTGTTCTGTCTCGCTGTCTGTGTGTCTCTGTCTCTCTCTGTCTCGCTGTCTGTGTGTCTCTGTCTCTCTCTCTCTCGCTGTCTGTATGTCTCTGTCTCTCTCTGTCTCGCTGTCTGTATGTCTCTGTCTCTCTTTGTCTCGCTCTCTGTGTGTCTCTGTCTCTCTTTGTCTCGCTGTCTGTGTGTCTCTGTCTCTCTCTGTCTCGCTGTCTGTGTGTCTCTGTGTCTCGCTGTCTGTGTGTCTCTGTCTCTCTTTGTCTCGCTGTCTGTGTGTCTCTGTCTCTCTTTGTCTCGCTGTCTGTGTGTCTCTGTCTCTCTCTGTCTCGCTGTCTGTGTGTCTCTGTGTCTCGCTGTCTGTATGTCTCTGTCTCTCTTTGTCTCGCTGTGTGTGTGTCTCTGTCTCTCTTTGTCTCGCTGTCTGTGTGTCTCTGTCTCTTTGTCTCGCTGTCTGTGTGTCTCTGTCTCTCTTTGTCTCGCTGTCTGTATGTCTCTGTCTCTCTTTGTCTCGGTGTCTGTATATCTCTGTCCCTCTTTGTCTCGCTGTCTGTATGTCTCTGTCTCTCTTTGTCTCGCTGTCTGTGTCTCTGTCCCCCTTTGTCTCGCTGTCTGTATGTCTCTGTGTCTCTTTGTCTCGCTGTCTGTATTTCTCTGTCTCTCTCTCTCTGAAGCGAATAACATGCGACGAAAAAAACTCAAAAAAACTTTGGTTTTCATCAATATTATTACTATTGATGCATGTTGTTATTTGTATTATGAACCCCCATGTCATTAGGGCTGTAAAGGTATTGACATTAAAGTGTTCAGTGTTCAGTGTTCTGTCTCGCTGTCTGTGTGTCTCTGTCTCTCTCTGTCTCGCTGTCTGTGTGTCTCTGTCTCTCTCTGTCTCGCTGTCTGTGTGTCTCTGTCTCTCTTTGTCTCGCTCTCTGTGTGTCTCTGTCTCTCTCTGTCTCGCTGTCTGTGCGTCTCTGTCTCCCTCTGTCTCGCTGTCTGTGTATCTCTGTCTCTCTTTGTCTCGCTGTCTGTGTGTCTCTATCTCTCGCTGTCTGTGTGTCTCTGTCTCTCTCTGTCTCGCTGTCTGTGTGTCTCTGTCTCTCTTTGTCTGGCTCTCTGTTTCTCTCTGTCTCTCTTTGTCTGGCTGTCTGTGTGTCTTTGTCTCTCTTTGTCTCGCTGTCTGTGTGTCTCTGTCTCTCTTTGTCTCGCTGTCTGTGTGTCTCTGTCTCTCTCTGTCTCGCTGTCTGTGTGTCTCTGTCTCTCTTTGTCTCGCTGTCTGTGTGTCTCTGTCTCTCTTTGTCTCGCTGTCTGTGTGTCTCTGTCTCTGTCTCGCTGTCTGTGTGTCTCTGTCTCTCTCTCTCTCTGTGTCACTGTGTCTGTGTCTCTGTCTCTCTTTGTCTCACTGTCTGTATTTCTCTGTCTCTCTCTGTCTGAAGCGAATAACATGCGACGAAAAAAACCTCAACAATAATAAAATAGTATCAGTTGTTGCTCATTGTGAAAAGTGAAATCTGTGTTGTCATTCTCATATGGAAAATATTTATGTTATACTTTTATATATCTTTTTGTTTTTTATATCTCACTACATCCCATTACTTTGAATGGATTGTCGAACTTCACTTTGTTCCACAGATTGATTCATTTCGTTTTCGCTTTGGTTTTCATCAATATTATTACTATTGATGCATGTTGTTATTTGTATTATAAACCCCCATGTCATTAGGGCTGTAAAGCTATTGACATTAAAGTGTTTAGTGTTCTGTCTCGCTGTCTGTGTGTCTCTGTCTCTCTCTGTCTCGCTGTCTGTATGTTTCTGTCTCTCTTTGTCTCGCTCTCTGTGTGTCTCTGTCTCTCTTTGTCTCGCTGTCTGTGTGTCTTTGTCTCTCTTTGTCTCGCTCTCTGTCTCTCTGTCTCGCTGTCTGTGTGTCTCTGTCTCTCTTTGTCTCGCTGTCTGTGTGTCTCTGTCTCTCTTTGTCTCGCTGTCTGTATGTCTCTGTCTCTCTTTTTCTCGCTGTCTGTATGTCTCTGTCTCTCTTTGTCTCACTGTCTGTGTGTCTCTGTCTCTTTCTCTCTTTGTCACTGTCTGTGTGTCTCTGTCTCTGTTTGTCTCGCTGTCTGTGTGTCTCTGTCTCTCTCTGTCTCGCTGCCTGTGTGTCTCTGTCTCTCTTTGTCTCGCTGTCTGTGTGTCTCTGTCTCTGTCTCGCTGTCTGTGTGTCTCTGTCTCTCTTTGTCTCGCTGTCTGTGTGTCTCTGTCTCTCTTTGTCTCGCTGTCTGTGTGTCTCTGTCTCTCTGTCTCGCTGTCTGTGTGTCTCTGTGTCTCGCTGTCTGTATGTCTCTGTCTCTCTTTGTTTCGCTGTCTGTGTGTCTCTGTCTCTCTTTCTCTCGCTGTCTGTGTGTCTCTGTCTCTCTTTGTCTCCCTGTCTGTATGTCTCTGCCTCTCTTTGTCTCCCTGTCTGTATGTCTCTGTCTCTCTTTGTCTCGCTGTCTGCATGTCTCTGTCTCTCTTTGTCTCGCTGTCTGTATGTCTCTGTCTCTCTCTGTCCTGAGCGAATAACATGCGACGAAAAAAAACTCAACAATAATAAAATAGTATCAGTTGTTGCTCATTGTGAAAAGTGAAATCTGTGTTGTCATTCTCATATGGAAAATATTTATGTTATACATTTATATATGTTTTTGTTTTTATTTCTCACTACATGCCATTACTTTGAATGGATGGTCGAACTGCACTTTGTTGCACAGATTGATTGATTTCGTTTTGGCTTTGGTTTTCATCAATATTATTACTATTGATGCATGTTGTTATTTGTATTATGAACCCCCATGTCATTAGGGCTGTAAAGCTATTGACATTAAAGTGTTCAGTGTTCGCTGTCTGTGTGTCTCTGTCTCTCTCTGTCTCGCTGTCTGTGTGTCTCTGTCTCGCTGTCTGTATGTCTCTGTCTCTCTTTGTCTCGCTGTCTGTGTGTCTCTGTCTCTCTCTGTCTCGCTGTCTGTGTGTCTCTGTCTCTCTCTGTCTCGCTGTCTGTGTGTCTCTGTCTCTCTTTGTCTCGCTGTCTGTGTGTCTCTGTCTCTTTCTCTCTGTGTCACTGTCTGTGTGTCTCTGTCTCTCTTTGTCTCGCTGTCTGTGTGTCTCTGTCTCTCTCTGTCTCGCTGTCTGTGTGTCTCTGTCTCTCTTTGTCTCGCTGTCTGTGTGTCTCTGTCTCTCTCTGTCTCGCTGTCTGTGTGTCTCTGTCTCTCTCTGTCTCGCTGTCTGTATGTCTCTGTCTCTCTTTGTCTCGCTGTCTGTGTGTCTCTGTCTCTCTTTGTCTCGCTGTCTGTGTGTCTCTGTCTCTCTCTGTCTCGCTGTCTGTGTGTCTCTGTGTCTCTTTGTCTCGCTGTCTGTGTGTCTCTGTCTCTCTTTGTCTCACTGTCTGTATGTCTCTGTCTCTCTTTGTCTCGCTGTCTGTATGTCTCTGTCTCTCTCTGTCTGAAGGGAATAACATGCGACGAAAAAAAACTCAACAATAATAAAATAGTATCAGTTGTTGCTCATTGTGAAAAGTGAAATCTGTTTTGTCATTCTCATATGGAAAAAAATTATGTTATACGTTTATATATGTTTTTGTTTTTATTTCTTACTACATGCCAATACTTTGAATGGATGGTCGAACTGCACTTTGTTGCACAGATTGATTGATTTCGTTTTGGCTTTCGTTTTCATCAATATTATTACTATTGATGCATGTTGTTATTTGTATTATGAACCCCCATGTCATTAGGTCTGTAAAGGCATTCAAATTAAAGTGTTCAGTGTTCTGTATCGCTGTCTGTGTGACTCTGTCTCTCTCTGTCTCACTGTCTGTGTGTCTCTGTTTCTGTCTGTCTCGCTGTCTGTATGTCTCTGTCTCTCTTTGTCTCGCTCTCTGTGTGTCTCTGTCTCTCTTTGTCTCGCTGTCTGTGTGTCTCTGTCTCTCTCTGTCTCACTGTCTGTCTGTCTCTGTCTCTCTCGCTGTCTGTATGTCTCTGTCTCTCTTTGTCTCGCTGTCTGTCTGTCTCTGTCTCTGTTTGTCTCGCTGTCTGTATGTCTCTGTCTCTCTTTGTCTCGGTGTCTGTATGTCTCTGTCCCTCTTTGTCTCGCTGTCTCCATTTCTCTGTCTCTCTTTGTCTCGCTGTCTGTATGTCTCTGTCTTTCTTTGTCTCGGTGTCTGTATGTCTCTGTCCCTCTTTGTCTCGCTGTCTGTATGTCTCTGTCCCTCTTTGTCTCTCTGTCTGTATTTCTCTGTCGCTCTCTGTCTGAAGCGAATAACATGCGACGAAAAAAAACTCAACAATAATAAAATAGTATCAGCTGTTGCTCATTGTGAAAAGTGAAATCTGTGTTGTCATTCTCATATGGAAAATATTTATGTTATACATTTATATATGTTTTTGTTTTAATTTCTCACTACATGCCATTACTTTGAATGGATGGTCCAACTGCACTTTGTTGCACAGATTGATTGATTTCGTTTTGGCTTTGGTTTTCATCAATATTATTACTATTGATGCATGTTGTTATTTGTATTAAGAACCCCCATTTCATTAGGGCTGTAAAGCTATTGACATTAAAGTGTTCAGTGTTCAGTGTTCTGTCTCGCTGTCTGTATGTCTCTGTCTCTCTCTGTCTCGCTCTCTGTGTGTCTCTGTCTCTCTCTGTCTCGCTGTCTGTATGTCTCTGTCTCTCTTTGTCTCGCTCTCTGTGTGTCTCTGTCTCTCTTTGTCTCGCTGTCTGTGTGTCTCTGTCTCTCTCTGTCTCGCTGTCTGTCTGTCTCTGTCTCTCTTTGTCTCGCTGTCTGTGTGTCTCTGTCTCTCTTTGTCTCGCTGTCTGTGTGTCTCTGTCTCTCTCTGTCTCGCTGTCTGTGTGTCTCTCTGTCTCGCTGTCTGTATGTCTCTGTCTCTCTTTGTCTCGCTGTCTGTGTGTCTCTGTCTCTCTTTGTCTCGCTGTCTGTGTGTCTTTGTCTCTCTTTGTCTAGCTGTCTGTGTGTCTCTGTCTCGCTGTCTATGTGTCTCTGTCTCTCTTTGTCTCGCTGTCTGTGTGTCTCTGTCTCTCTTTGTCTCACTGTCTGTATGTCTCTGTCTCTCTTTGTCTCGCTGTCTGTATGTCTCTGTCTCGCTGTCTGTATGTCTCTGTCTCTCTTTGTCTCGCTGTCTGTGTGTCTCTGTCTCTCTCTGTCTCGCTGTCTGTGTGTCTCTGTGTCTCTCTGTCTCGCTGTCTGTATGTCTCTGTCTCTCTTTGTCTCGCTGTCTGTCTGTCTCTGTCTCTCTTTGTCTCGCTGTCTGTATGTCTCTGTCTCTCTTTGTCTCGGTGTCTGTATGTCTCTGTCCCTCTTTGTCTCGCTGTCTGTATTTCTCTGTCTCTCTTTGTCTCGCTGTCTGTATGTCTCTGTCTCTCTTTGTCTCGCTGTCTGTATGTCTCTGTCCCTCTTTGTCTCTCTGTCTGTATTTCTCTGTCGCTCTCTGTCTGAAGCGAATAACATGCGACGAAAAAAAACTCAACAATAATAAAATAGTATCAGTTGTTGCTCATTGTGAAAAGTGAAATCTGTGTTGTCATTCTCATATGGAAAATATTTATGTTATACATTTATATATGTTTTTGTTTTTATTTCTCACTACATGCCATTACTTTGAATGGATGGTCGAACTGCACTTTGTTGCACAGATTGATTGATTTCGTTTTGGCTTTGGTTTTCATCAATATTATTACTATTGATGCATGTTGTTATTTGTATTATGAACCCCCATGTCATTAGGGATGTAAAGCTATTGACATTTAAGTGTTCAGTGTTCAGTGTTCTGACTCGCTGTCTGTGTGTCTCTGTCTCTCTCTGTCTCGCTCTCTGTGTGTCTCTGTCTCTCTCTGTCTCGCTGTCTTTATGTCTCTGTCTCTCTTTGTCTCGCTCTCTGTGTGTCTCTGTCTCTCTTTGTCTCGCTGTCTGTGTTTCTCTGTCTCTCTTCGTCTCGCTGTCTGTGTGTCTCTGTCTCTCTCTGTCTCGCTGTCTGTGTGTCTCTGTGTCTCTCTGTTTATCTCGCTGTATGTATGTCTCTGTCTCTCTTTGTCTCGCTGTCTGTGTGTCTCTGTCTCTCTTTGTCTCGCTGTCTGTGTGTCTCTGTCTCTCTTTGTCTCGCTGTGTGTATGTCTCTATCCCTCTTTGTCTCGCTGTCTGTATTTCTCTGTCTCTCTCTGTCTGAAGCGAATAACATGCGACGAAAAAAAACTCAACAATAATAAAATAGTATCAGTTGTTGCTCATTGTGAAAAGTGAAATCTGTGTTGTCATTCTCACATGGAAAATATTTATGTTATACATTTATATATGTTTTTGTTTTTATTTCTCACTACATCCGATTACTTTGAATGGATGGTCGAACTGCACTTTGTTGCACAGATTGATTGATTTCGTTTTGGCTTTGGTTTTCATCAATATTATTACTATTGATGCATGTTGTTATTTGTATTATGAACCCCCATGTCGTTAGGGCTGTAAAGCTATTCACATTAAAGTGTTCAGTGTTCAGTCTTCTGTCTCGCTGTCTGTGTGACTCTGTCTCTCTCTATCTCGCTGTCTGTGTGTCTCTGTCTCTCTCTGTCTCGCTGTCTGTATGTCTCTGTCTCTCTTTGTCTCGCTCTCTGTGTGTCTCTGTCTCTATTTGTCTCGCTGTCTGTGTGTCTCTCTCTGTCTCGCTGTCTCTGTGTCTCTCTGTCTGTCTGTCTGTATGTCTCTGTCTCTCTTTGTCTCGCTGTCTGTCTGTCTCTGTCTCTGTTTGTCTCGCTGTCTGTATGTCTCTGTCTCTGTTTGTCTCGCTGTCTGTATGTCTCTGTCTCTCTTTGTCTCGGTGTCTGTATGTCTCTGTCCCTCTTTGTCTCGCTGTCTGCATTTCTCTGTCTCTCTTTGTCTCGCTGTCTGTATGTCTCTGTCTCTCTCTGTCTCGCTCTCTGTGTGTCTCTGTCTCTCTCTGTCTCGCTATCTGTATGTCTCTGTCTCTCTTTGTCTCGCTGTCTGTATGTCTCTGTCTCTCTCTGTCTCGCTCTCTGTGTGTCTCTGTCTCTCTCTGTCTCGCTATCTGTATGTCTCTGTCTCTCTTTGTCTCGCTCTCTGTGTGTCTCTGTCTCTCTTTGTCTCGCTGTCTGTGTGTGTCTCTCTCTCTGTCTCGCTGTCTGTGTGTGTCTCTCTCTCTGTCTCGCTGTCTTTCTGTCTCTGTGTCTCTTTGTCTCGCTGTCTGTGTGTCTCTGTCACTCTTTGTCTCGCTGTCTGTGTGTCTCTGTCTCTCTCTGTCTCGCTGTCTGTGTGTCTCTGTGTCTCTCTGTCTCGCTGTCTGTATGTCTCTGTCTCTCTTTGTCTCGCTGTCTGTGTGTCTCTGTCTCTCTTTGTCTCGCTGTCTGTGTGTCTTTCTCTCTTTGTCTCGCTGTCTGTGTTTCTCTGTCTCGCTGTCTGTGTGTTTCTATCTCTCTTTGTCTCGCTGTCTGTGTGTCTCTGTCTCTCTTTCTCTCGCTGTCTGTATGTCTCTGTCTCTCTTTGTCTCGCTGTCTGTATGTCTCTGTCTCTCTGTCTCGCTGTCTGTATGTCTCTGTCTCTCTCTGTCTGAAGCGAATAACATGCGACGAAAAAAACCTCAACAATAATAAAATAGTATCAGTTGTTGCTCATTGTGAAAAGTGAAATCTGTGTTGTCATTCTCATATGGAAAATATTTATGTTATACATTTATATATGTTTTTGTTTTTATTTCTCACTACATGCCATTACTTCGAATGGATGGTCGAACTGCACTTTGTTGCACAGATTGATTGATTTCGTTTGGGCTTTGGTTTTCATCAATATTATTACTATTGATCCATGTTGTTATTTGTATTATGAACCCCCATGTCATTAGGGCTGTAAAGCTATTGACATTAAAGTGTTCAGTGTTCAGTGTTCTGTCTCGCTGTCTGTGAGTCTCTGTCTCTCTTTGTCTCGCTGTCTGTGTGTCTCTGTCTCTCTCTGTCTCGCTGTCTGTGTGTCTCTGTCTCTCTTTGTCTCGCTCTCTGTGTGTCTCTGTCTCTCTTTGTCTCGCTGTCTGTGTGTCTCTGTCTCTCTCTGTCTCGCTATCTGTGTGTCTCTGTCTCTCTCTGTCTCGCTATCTGTGTGTCTCTGTCTCGCTGTCTGTGTGTCTCTGTCTCGCTTTCTGTGTGTCTTTGTCTCTCTCTGTCTCGCTGTCTGTGTGTCTCTGTCTCTCTCTGTGTCACTGTCTGTGTGTCTCTGTTTCTCTGTCTCACTGTCTGTGTGTCTCTGTCTCACCGTGTGTGTGTCTCTGTCTCTCTTTGTCTCGCTGTCTGTGTCTCGCTGTCTGTGTGTCTCTGTCTCTCTTTGTCTCGCTGTCTGTGTGTCTCTGTCTCTCTCTGTCTCGCTGTCTGTGTGTCTCTGTCTCTCCCTATCTCGCTGTCTGTGTGTCTCTGTCTCTCTCTGTCTTGCTGTCTGTGTGTCTCTGTCTCACTCTGTCTCGCTGTATGTGTGTCTCTGTCTCGCTGTCTGTGTATCTCTGTCTCGCTGTCTGTGTATCTCTGTCTCTCTCTCTCTCTCTCGCTGTCTGTGTGTCTCTGTCTCGCTTTGTGTCTCTGTCTCTCTCTGTCTCGCTGTGTGTCTCTGTCTCTCTGTCTCGCTGTCTCTGTGACTCTGTCTCTCTTTGTCTCGCTGTCTGCATGTCTCTGTCTCTCTTTGTCTGGCTCTCTGTGTTTCTCTGTCTCTCTTTGTCTCGCTGCCTGTGTGTCTCTGTCTCTCTCTGTCTCGCTGTCTGTGTGTCTCTGTCTCTCTTTGTCTCGCTTTGTGTCTCTGTCTCGCTGTCTGTGTGACTCTATCTCTCTTTGTCTCGCTGTCTGTATGTCTCTGTCTCTCTTTCTCTCGGTGTCTGTATGTCTCTGTCTCTCTTTGTCTCGCTGTCTGTATTTCTCTGTCTCTCTGTCTCGCTGTCTGTATGTCTCTGTCTCTCTCTCTCTGAAGCGAATAACATGCGACGAAAAAAAACTCAACAATAATAAAATAGTATCAGTTGTTGCTCATTGTGAAAAGTGAAATCTGTGTTGTCATTCTCATATGGAAAATATTTATGTTATACATTTATATATGTTTTTGTTTTCATTTCTCACTACATGCCATTACTTTGAATGGATGGTCGAACTGCACTTTGTTGCACAGATTGATTGATTTCGTTTTGGCTTTGGTTTTCATCAATATTATTACTATTGATACATGTTGTTATTTGTATTATGAACCCCCATGTCATTAGGGCTGTAAAGCTATTCACATTAAAGTGTTCAGTGTTCTGTCTCGCTGTCTGTGTGTCTCTGTGTCTCTCTGTCTCGCTGTCTGTGTGTCTCTCTGTCTCGCTGTCTGTATGTCTCTGTCTCTCTTTGTCTCGCTTTCTGTGTGTCTTTGTCTCTCTTTGTCTCGCTGTCTGTGTGTCTCTGTCTCTCTCTGTCTCGCTGTCTATGTGTCTCTGTCTCTCTTTGTCTCGCTGTCTGTATGTCTCTGTCTCTCTCTGTCTGAAGCGAATAACATGCGACGAAAAAAACCTCAACAATGATAAAATAGTATCAGTTGTTGCTCATTGTGAAAAGTGAAATCTGTGTTGTCATTCTCATATGGAAAATATTTATGTTATACATTTATATATGTTTTTCTTTTTATTTCTCACTACATTCCATTACTTTGAATGGATGGTTGAACTGCACTTTGTTGCACAGATTGATTGATTTCGTTTTGGCTTTGGTTTTCATCAATATTATTACTATTGATGCATGTTGTTATTTGTATTATGAACCCCCATGTCATTAGGGCTGTAAAGCTATTGACATTAAAGTGTTCAGTGTTCAGTGTTCTGTCTCGCTGTCTGTGTGTCTCTGTCTCTCTCTGTCTCGCTGTCTGTGTGTCTCTGTCTCTCTCTGTCTCGCTGTCTGTATGTCTCTGTCTCTCTTTGTCTCGCTCTCTGTGTGTCTCTGTCTCTCTTTGTCTCGCTGTCTGTGTGTCTCTGTCTCTGTCTCGCTGTCTGTGTGTCTCTGTCTCTTTCTCTCTGTGTCACTGTCTGTGTGTCTCTGTCTCTCTTTGTCTCGCTGTCTGTGTGTCTCTGTCTCTCTCTGTCTCGCTGCCTGTGTGTCTCTGTCTCTCTTTGTCTCGCTGTCTGTGTGTCTCTGTCTCTCTCTGTCTCTCTGTCTGTGTGTCTGTCTCTCTTTGTTTCGCTGTCTGTGTGTCTCTGTCTCTCTTTGTCTCGCTGTCTGTGTGTCTTTGTCTCTCTTTGTCTCGCTGTCTGTGTGTCTCTGTCTCTCTCTGTTTCCCTGTCTGTGTGTCTCTATCTCTCTCTGTCTCGCTGTCTGTATGTCTCTGTCTCTCTTTGTCTCGCTGTCTGTGTGTCTCTGTCTCTCTCTGTCTCGCTGTTTCTGTGTCTCTGTCTCTCTTTGTCTCGCTGTCTGTATGTCTCTGTCCCTCTTTGTCTCGCTGTCTGTATGTCTCTGTCCCTCTTTGTCTCACTGTCTGTATTTCTCTGTCTCTCTCTGTCTGAAGCGAATAACATGCGACGAAAAAAAACTCAACAGTAATAAAATAGTATCAGTTGTTGCTCATTGTGAAAAGTGAAATCTGTGTTGTCATTCTCATATGGAAAATATTTATGTTATACATTTATATATGTTTTTGTTTTTATTTCTCACTACATGCCATTACTTTGAATGGATGGTCGAACTGCACTTTGTTGCACAGATTGATTGATTTCGTTTTGGCTTTGGTTTTCATCAATATTATTACTATTGATGCATGTTGTTATTTGTATTATGAACCCCCATGTCATTAGCGCTGTAAAGCTATTGACATTTCAGTGTTCAGTGTTCTGTCTCGCTGTCTGTGTGTCTCTGTCTCTCTCTGTCTCGCTATCTGAATGTCTCTGTCTCTTTTTGTCTCGCTCTCTGTGTGTCTCTGTCTCTCTTTGTCTCGCTGTCTGTGTGTCTTTGTCTCTCTTTCTCTCGCTGTCTGTGTGTCTCTAGCTCTGTCTCTGTTTGTCTCGCTGTCTGTGTGTCTCTGTCTCTCTTTGTCTCGCTGTCTGTGTGTCTCTGTCTCTCTTTGTCTCGCTGTCTGTGTGTCTCTGTCTCTGTCTCGCTGTCTGTGTGTCTCTGTCTCTTTCTCTCTGTGTCACTGTCTGTGTGTCTCTCTCTCTTTGTCTCGCTGTCTGTGTGTCTCTGTCTCTCTCTGTCTCGCTGCCTGTGTGTCTCTGTCTCTCTTTGTCTCCCTGTCTGTGTGTCTCTGTCTCTCTCTGTCTCGCTGTCTGTGTGTCTCTGTCTCGCTGTCTGTATGTCTCTGTCTCTCTTTGTCTCGCTGTCTGTGTGTCTCTGTCTCTCTCTGTCTCGCTGTCTGTGTGTCTCTGTGTCTCGCTGTCTGTATGTCTCTGTCTCTCTTTGTCTCGCTGTCTGTGTGTCTCTGTCTCTCTTTGTCTCGCTGTCTGTATGTCTCTGTCTCTCTTTGTCTCGCTGTCTGTGTGTCTCTGTCTCTCTCTGTCTCGCTGTCTGTATGTCTCTGTCTCTCTTTGTCTCGCTCTCTGTGTGTCTCTGTCTCTCTTTGTCTCGCTGTCTGTGTGACTTTCTCTCTCTTTGTCTCGCTGTCTGTGTGTCTCTGTCTCTCTCTGTCGCTGTCTGTGTCTCTGTCTCTCTTTGTCTCACTGTCTGTGTGTCTCTGTCTCTCTTTGTCTCGCTGTCTGTGTGTCTCTGTCTTGCTGTCTGTGTGTCTCTGTCTCTCTCTGTGTCACTGTCTGTGTGTCTCTGTCTCTCTTTGTCTCGCTGTCTGTGTGTCTCTGTCTCTCTCTCTGTCTCGCTGTCTGTGTGTCTCTGTCTCTGTCTCGCTGTCTGTGTGTCTCTGTCTCGCTGTCTGTGTGTCTTTTCTCTCTCTGTCTCGCTGTCTGTGTGTCTCTGTCTCACTGTCTGTGTGTCTCTGTCTCTCTTTATCTCGCTGTCTGTGTGTCTCTGTCTCTCTTTGTCTCGCTGTCTGTGTGTCTCTGTCTCACTGTCTGTGTGCCTCTGTCTCTCTTTATCTCGGTGTCTGTGTGTCTCTGTCTCTCGCTGTCTGTGTGTCTCTGTCTCGCTGTCTGTGTGTCTCTGTCTCTCTGTTTCGCTGTATGTGTGTCTCTGTCTCTGTCTCGCTGTGTGTGTGTCTCTGTCTCTCTGTCTCGCTGTCTGTGTGTCTCTGTCTCTGTCTCACTGTCTGTGTGTCTCTGTCTCTCTCTGTCTCACTGTCTGTGTCTCTCTGTCTCTCTGTCTCACTGTCTGTGTGTCTCTGTCTCTCTTTATCTCGCTGTCTGTGTGTCTCTGTCTCTCTCTGTCTCGCTGTTTGTGTGTCTCTGTCTCTCTTTGTCTCGCTGTCTGTATGTCTCTGTCTCTCTTTGTCTTGCTGTCGGTGTATCTCTGTCTCTCTCTGTCTCGCTGTCTGTGTGTCTCTGTCTCTCTTTGTCTCTCTGTCTGTGTGTCTCTGTCTCTCTTTGTCTCGCTGTCTGTGTGTCTCTGTCTCTCTCTGTCTCGCTGTCTGTGTGTCTCTGTCTCTCTCTGTCTCGCTGTCTGTGTGTCTCTGTCTCTCTCTGTCTCGCTGTCTGTGTGTCTCTGTCTCTCTTTGTCTCGCTGTCTGTGTGTCTCGTTCTTTCTGTTTAAGTTGGCCAGTGTGCTAAAATCTTCACTATTGTAAAACAAAAATTTATTCATTTTTTCATGCATTCTCTCTCTCTCGCTCTCTCTCTCTCTCTCTCTCTCTCTCTCTCTCTCTCTCTCTCTGTGTGTGTGTGTGTGTGTGTGTGCGTGTGTGTGTTACTCGCTTCCGTTCCGTACAGATGTGAGCGATGTTGTGTCTCTCAGTTTGACGCTGTGTTATACTCGTACATTATACATGTATTAAGTATTCAGTATAACTACATTTATATGCGTACATGTTTGTGTGTCTCTTGGAACAACGGCAGATGTGTAAGTCGGCCAAAGTGCTAATATCTTCACCGTTGGAAAATAAAGATTCATTCATTCATTCTCTCTTTTTCTGCCTGCCTGCCAGCCTGTCTGTCTGTGTCTCTCTCTTCTCTCTCCTGATCTCTCCCCCCCCCCCCCCCCCCCCCCCCCCGCTCTCTCTCTTTCTCTCACTCCTCCTTCGCAACGCCCACGCTCCCTCCAATGTATCTGCATAAAGGCTTGTGGCCGATACACCCTTGCCCCTTTAACTCACTCAGTACGGCCAGTCCTCTCTTCTCCTCTACACAGACCCCTCGGATGTCCAGTGGGTGTCTGAATGACCCAACCTTTAGCTTCCGTCGTCAGAATTGTGGTATTCTTTGTCAACATTCACCTCTTCAGTATAAGAGCCTCCCGCTTGCAATAATTTGATGATGGTAATTGGGGTGAAACGCTGTTAACGTCGTCTCTTTCGCCGTTCGTATGGAGAGAGTTAACTTGGCTTCATTGTTATCTTGTGCTGACGATAGCGTTGTTAGAAATATGTCTATATATCTTTATAAGCCTTTAAAGTATAGAGAAATTAATGAATGACGGGCGCAATAGCCAAGTGGTTAAAGCGTTGGACTGTCAATCTGAGAGTCCCGGGTTCGAATCACGGTGACGGCGCCTGGTGGGTAAAGGGTGGAGATTTTTACGATCTCCCAGGTCAACATATGTGCAGACCTGCTTAGTGCCTGAACCCCCTTCGTGTGTATATGCAAGCAGAAGATCAAATACGCACGTTAAAGATCCTGTAATTCATGTCAGCGTTCGGTGGGTTATGGAAACAAGAACATACCCAGCAAGCACCCCCCCCCCCGAAAACGGAGTATGGCTGCCTACATGGCGGGGTGAAAACGGTCATACACGTAAAAGCCCACTCGTGTGCATACGAGTGAACGTGGGAGTTGCAGCCCATGAATGAAGAAGAAGAAGAAGAAGAATGAATGACTTTTTATATTTATTTCTGTATCTTGTCTAGTCCGTTTGTTCATGATTGTTTATAGCTCGTTAGATATTGTTCACAGTCCCCTTCACGAGGGGCTGAGGCCTGATGTGAATAGACCATCTTCAGTCAGTTTCTTTTTATCAATATCTAAAGTGGTCGAGCGAATAGCACCGATTTCAAGACGCTGGGTACCTAGGAAGCTAGCTAACCTCTCTAGGTCTGACTATACCTAGGTAGCTAGCTAAGCTCTCTAGGCCTGACTAGCGCGTTGGGTTAATGCGTGGGTCAAGTATCAGATTCCTTTCTTTTATTTTTCTTTCTTTCTTTCTTTTTCTCGAAATTTAAAAGCAGTTCCTTCTTCGTTTTTTTTTTTTTTTTTTTTTTTTTTTGGTTGTTGTTGTTGTTGTTTTAATGTCTAATCAGGTGCGGTGTAGCCGATACTGATCAGTTAACGAGCACGGTTTGACACATCCTTGAAACCGAACCTGAACCTGAAACCAGACGCACACAGGTGGGAGTAAAAAATGCGCGCGCGGACGCACACACACACGCGCACGCACACACACACACACACACACACACACACACACACACACACACACCTGGTTAACTGGTGCAGTCTAATTAGGAAACAGATAGATAAATAAACTGCCCCCCCCCCCCAAACCCCCTAAAAAAACAAACAAACAAAAAAAACAAACAACAAACAGGCGAATCAGCAAAACAAAGAAGAAAAGTGTGTGTGTGTGTGTGTGTGTGTGTGTGTGTGTGTGTGTGTGTGAGGCAGACAGAGACAGAGACTGTATCAATGTGTGTGTGTGTGTGTGTGTGAGAGAGAGACAGACAGAGACAGAGACTGTATCAATGTGTGTGTGTGTGTGTGCGAGAGAGAGTGTGTGTGCGGGAGAGAGTGTGTGTGTAAGTGTGTGCGCGTTTGTGTGTATGTGTGTCTGAATTTGTGTATGCGTTTGTGTCAATGCCCGTGATTGTGTTGCTTGTGCGTGTATGTGCGTGCGTACGCGAGTGCGTGCGTGCGTGTGTGTGTGTGTGTGTGTGTGTGTGTGAACATGCTGATTAATATGCGATCACACCACTATTTTGTTTTGCTTTGAGACATGATAGAGGTGAAAAGATTAAGACTCGGGTGCTCTGTCAATTGTCACCCACTCATCTGGGTGGGCTGACCTGTATATCAATGCAATGATTAACACATACAGATGTATTCGTGCGCCCCTCACCCTCTCTCTCTCTCTCTCTCTCTCTCTCTCTCTATTTATCTCTCTCTCTCTTTATTTTGTTTTTCTCTTGCTATCTCTCTGCCTGCCTCTCTCACTCGCTCCGTCCTTTCTAAACCTCTTTCTTTCTCTGTTTCTCCTTTCCCTCCTTCGCCCTCTCTCCTTCTTTCTTTCTTTCTGTTTGTCTCTCTATCTCTATCTCTTTCTCTCTCTCTCTCCCACCCCCCTTCCCTTTTCACCTCCTATCATCTCCCCCCTTTCTGTGAGAAAAAAAATTCTGAAGGCGGATTATTACGTTCTTGCGCAGATGTTTACTGGAACTAATCAAAACACGAGTGCAAAAAAACAACCCCCCCCCCCTCGCCCCCCCCCCCAAAAAAAAAAAAAAAAATATATATATATATAAAGAAAAGAAAAGAAAAAAAGAATCAGAAAGAAATAACAGAGAATTCAAATGTTTTAAAGGCACACGGAAAGAAAGAAAGAAGGGAAGGAAGGAAGGAAGAAGGAAGGAAAGAAAAGAAACAAAATGATAATTGAGTTCGTAAGCAAGCTATAAGAAAATGAGAGGGGGAGAGAAACACGCACCACACGCACGCACAGACAGACACAGACTCAGACACACGCGCACACACACACACACACACACACACACACACACACACACACACACACGCACGCACACGCACACACACACACATTCAATATATATATATATATATATATATATATAGGGAGAGAGAGAGAACACACACACACACACACACACACACACATATATATATATATATATATATATATATATATATATATCCACCGACCTTTGTGCCCACCTATCCATCTGTCGGACTCTCCTTTCTTTATTTGCTTGTTTATGAGTTTCCTGGGGTTTTTCTCGAAACTTGTTTTTAGTCTTTTTTCTTTCTTTTTTTTTTTTTTTTTTTTTTGGAAAATAACAAAACCTTAAGTTTTCTTCAGAGGCTAATCTCGTTACGGAACATCTAACTGTCTGCTTCCTCACCACCACCACCCTTCCCCCCAATCCCCCACCCCACCAGAACAACACACCCACCCCCACCGCAACCACCACCACTACTACCACCACCCCCACCTCTGTGTGCGTGTGTGTATGTGTGTGTGTGTGTGTGGTGGGTGGGTGGGTGTGTGTGAACATGCTGATTAATGTGCGATCACACCACTATTTTGTTTTGCTTTGAGACATGATAGAGGTGAAAAGATTAAGACTCGGGTGCTCTGTCAATTGTCACCCACTCATCTGGGTGGGCTGACCTGTATATCAATGCAATGATTAACACATACAGATGTATTCGTGCCCCTCACCCTCTCTCTCTCTCTCTCTCTCTCTCTCTCTCTCTCTATTTATCTCTCTCTCACTTTATTTTGTTTTTCTCTTGCTATCTCTCTGCCTGCCTCTCTCACTCGCTCCGTCCTTTCTAAACCTCTTTCTTTCTCTGTTTCTCCTTTCCCTCCTTCGCCCTCTCTCCTTCTTTCTTTCTTTCTGTTTGTCTCTCTATCTCTATCTCTTTCTCTCTCTCTCTCCCACCCCCCTTCCCTTTTCACCTCCTATCATCTCCCCCCTTTCTGTGAGAAAAAAAAATTCTGAAGGCGGATTATTACGTTCTTGCGCAGATGTTTACTGGAACTAATCAAAACACGAGTGCAAAAAACACCCCCCCCCCCCCAAAAAAAAAAAATAAATAAATAA